>NC_057696.1:1623942-1636442 GCF_014466175.1 Vespula pensylvanica
CAGAAATTTTCGGCGTCGTTTGTTCGAAACTTTCGGAAGGGTCGAGTGCCGAAAAAAAGGACACATCATTGAGGGGTTCCGCTTCTAAACGCAAAACGCCTCTCCCCTCTTATCTTCTTTTATACGCTTTGAACGTTCTTTGCTTGCTTGCTTGCTTGCTTGCTTGCTTGTTTGCTTGTTCGACGAATTTTCAAGTTTTTTTTTTCTTTTTTTTTTTTATTATTATTATTATTATCCTCTTTTTTTATTTTTATTTTTATATTCTTCTCTCTTCCCATCCTTTTTTTTCTTCTTTCTTCTCTCTCTCTCTCTATCTATCTATCTATCTCTCTCTCTCCTTTTTTTGGTTTCTTTTTTTTTATTAAATCATCGAGAAGGATGGTACAAAAAAAGAATGTAAAAAATGACTCTTTCTCTAACGAAATTAATTTAATATCGTTGATTTCCATGTTTGATTCGAATGATTTTCATAGTATCTATATTTTCATTATATGTACGCGCGCGTGTGTGTGTGTGTGTGTGTGTGTGTGTCTGTGAAAAAAAAAGTGGACGTCATCGGCTTTCATGTTTGATTTCGTTGATAATACTAAAAGGATTTCAACAGTATTATAAAAATAAAACGAAAGAGAAGAACGATTAAGAAAAGAAAAGAAAAGAGAGAAAAATGAAAAAAAAAAAGAAAGAAAGAAAGAAAAAAGAAAAGAATATCCTTGACTGGCATCTTGGTGCACTTGATACTAAATCTAATTTCGATCGGTATTACAAAGATAAAACGAAAAACGAGATACGAACGAAGAGAGAAAAAAAAAAAGAAAAGATATTCCTTCAAAAACGAAAGCAAAAGAGAAGGAAAAATCAAAAAAGAAAAAAGAAAAAAAAAAGGAAAGAAAAGAAACGTACACTCCCGAAGATTTCATGTTTGATTCGAACGATCGAGAATGATCTGAATGACTTTAATGATTTTAATGTTGGGTATCGTTCGAGTGCTCCAACGGAAGTCGATCTTAAAGCAAATAAACAAACGAGAATTTTAATTAATGCGGATAGAGCGATTATCATGGGGGGAAATGAAAGGAGTGAAGGAAGGAGAAGCGATGGTAGAGAAAGAGAGACGAAGAGGGAATATAAAAAAGGAGTAGGGAGAGTTAGGGAGGAGGTTAAGTCGAGGTAGTTCGATCGTACCGGACGGTTTATCGTCGGTATGCCTATGGTATCTAGCGCGGCTTAATGAGCCAGGTCGAGCTAATTACCAACGCGTCACGTTGGTGCTCTAATAATTCCGAGACCTAGACATACGATGGTGCCACTTCCAGTATTGCGATTGCGTGATGTCAAAGTATACATAGCTGGCTCGACACCCTCTTTGAAAGATAGATAGATGAAGAAAGAAAGAAAGAAAGAAAGAAAGAAAGAAAGAAAGAGGGAGAAAGAAAAAGAATTGCGAAATAAATTAAAGAATGGACTGATCAACGAGACAAGAAATTTTAACGGTGATTAAGATAGAAAAGGTATATGTCCTTGTGATTTATCGATCATTATCACGTTAGTTATCGAAAATTTGTATTTTATGTTATTCGTAGTTCTTTGTCTTTTCTTTCTCGTTTCCTTTTTGTTTTCTTTTTTCTTTTTTCTTTTTTTTTTTTTTTGTTTTTTAGATTCATCGAATTTTGTCTCGTTTACATAGGTGAGCAGATTTTTATTCATCGCGTAGTATTTTGTTGTGCAACGTTTATTATTCGTACGTCATTATAATAACAAATCTAATATGTTATTATTATTATTATTATTATCATTATTATCATTACCATAATTATCATATTATTGAAGCAAATTTTAATTCGATAACACTTTACTGCAATATATTACAGTATCCTCCGACATATCACTGTCGTTATAATATTATTCTGAAAAATTATTATTATTAAAAGTTACATCGAATATATAAATCGATAAATGGACAAATGGTTGTAATAGTGCCAACTATCCATAGAGCCAGAACAAGATCAGAAGAGATAGATAGATAGATAGATAGATAGATAGATAGATAGATAGATAGATAGATAGATAGATAGATAGACAGATTGATACAGACAGATATAGATAGAGATAGATACACAGACAGACAAACAACAAACAAATAGACAAACGGATGAACAGACATAGAACAGGATAGAAAGACAGACAGACAAAGAAAGAGAGATATAGAATAAATGGGGAAAGATGGTGACAGAGAAAGCAATTAACATCATAGTCTCGAGTTCTCACGTAACGTCTCGAGTTACGAAACAACGATTTTCCTTCGGCGGATATCTGTCGATGTCAAGATCGGTATGACGGGCATTCGTCAAATGAGAAATATCTAAGAAAAGGATCCGTATATAACGCTTAGCTCTGGTATATTCCACGTTCGGTAACGTCTAAAGAACCTGATTACGCGACGTTACTCGGTTACTCCTTAGCTAAAAGCTGCTTGAGATGCGATAATACGTAATCAAAAGAGAGAAAGAGAAAAGAGACAGAAAAAGAGAGAGAGAGAGAGAAAGAGAGAGAAAGAGAAAGAGAGAAAGATAGATAGAGGGTGTCGAGGACGAATCGATAAGGTCGCCCCAGACGACCTTCGGGGAGCCACCCCTTGGCTGAGGGTACATAACCTCCAAAAGCCTGGCAAGTAACAAAGCATGAAGCGTCACTACGACGGATCCACCTTTTTTTCTTTCTTCTTTTTTCTTTTTTCTTCTTCTTGTTCTTCTTCTTCTCTTTCCTTCCTTTTTTTTTCCCTCCACCCCCTCACCCCTACACTTTTTTTATCCTTCTCCATCTCCATAGGACTAGACTACTACGTGCTCGCGCTCGCTTTTACGGATAAAAAGAGGGTTGAAAAAATACCTTTTCGAGAATATATATATATATATATATATATATATATATATATGTATGTATGTATGTATGTATGTATGTATGTATGTATGTATCTCTTTCTCTTTTTGATATTTTTCTTTTTCTTTCTTACTGTTATGAATAAAGTTACATGATCAACGATGTATCATCCTCGATATGTTACAACCCCAATCTGTATTTAAACGCAATATTATATATTATATAAATCGACTTGATCTAAAATAGAAAAGAGATAATACTTATTTGTTCGTTCCTCTTCTTCTTTCTTTTTCTTTTCTTTTCTTTTCTTTTCTTTACTCGTCGATCGTTATCGATGATAATACGACGAAAAAGAGAAAGAGAGGAAGAGAGGAAGAGAGAAAAAGGAGAAGTAAAGAAATGAAAAGAAAAGACTCTCTAATTTTGCGTGGGGAATCTAATTTCGCAGATATCGAAACGTAATACCATAACGAAAACAAACCTACGCGGATCATCCATGGACTTTCCTTTGTACCGAAACTAGGTCACAAATTTTTTCTGCGCCATTATCCTCCCTAGGGCTCTTCCTCTCTACTTCTCGTCGATTCTCCTCCTTCCTCCTTCCTTTTTCTACCACCTCTGTTATCCATCGGACAATTCGCTTCTGCTTTCTCACCCTGTCCTACCTCACACGATAACAACCCCCATCGTCATATCCTCTTTCTCTCTCTTTCACTCTCACTCTCACTCTCACTTTCTTTCTCTCTCTCTTGCTCTCACTTTTTCTCCCCACATAGATATCTCTCTCTCTCTCTCTCTCTCTCTCTCTCTCTCTCTCTCTCTTTTTTACTCTCCCTATAGATATCTCTGTCTCTGTCTCTCTTTGATGTCTCTGTCTTTATCTCCGTCTCTCTTCCTCTTTGCAAATAATCGTTCGAGCTTTGAAATAATCGACGACATAGCAAAAATGTTTGCACACGTATTAATATATAAATAAACTCGTGCTCGTTCGCCGCGCGACACGTAGCCACGCGACTATGGTCGCGTAATATGCAAATTTCGTAACAGTTCCGATGCGTTACGCACGCTCCAGTGATTCTTAATGTGGTGCACTACCGTGATCATTGAGATAGAAATGATAATAAAAAGAAAAAAGAGAGAGAGAGAGAGAGAGAGAGAAAGAATTAAAAAAGAAATAATAACAGAAGGAAATAAGTTATCCAATGTCATTCTCGATATACCGTTTTGTTTTGTTTCGTTTTGTTTTTAATATCTTTTTTTTTTCTTTTTTTTTTTTTTTTTTCTTAATGGCTATATACGTCATGGATTATATATGGGTTTATAATTGATATTATTTGCATTAAATTTAATGAAGATATTCAATGTTCTTCATACATCGTCAAGATGTTCAAAGTATTAATCATGTATTGTAAACGTGTATAGTATTATTTATTATATTATAGTATTATTATTATATTTTTATTATACTATAATATTGTTGTTGTTATTGTTGTTCATATTATTATTGTTATAAGATAACGACGAAATAAACAAGTTGGTTTTTTGACACACGTATTTCAATAAATAATTAATTCAAAAAAAGACTTAATGCGATAAAAAAAAGAATTTTTTTCTTCTACGGAGAAATTGATGTTACAATTCTATGATAACCTTTTCCCTGTCCTACCTCACTTACGAAAGCCCTTTCTTCCCTTTACTTTTACATATTGTCATCCTTCTTCGTTAAACTACCTCGAATACGATAAGAAGAGAATCCATTTCCCTCCCATCTTTTTTTTCTTCTTCTTTTTCTTTTCATTAAAAAAAAAAAAAAAAATCAGTAAAAAAAGTTATATTTAAGTGGTCCATATTTAATTAAACCAAATCTTTTCTTCAATATTAATTCCAACTATGAAACGCATCTATGATATGCATAGTTTTATATAATAATTGTAACTAAATAACACAACACAAAAATACATATAATATAAATACAACTATATAGTTATATATTTTTATATACAGTACAGTAATACTATATTATATATATATATATATTATAAAATTGTTTTATAACTATATATTGAATTATAATATTTAATAATGATGTGCAAACACAAACTTTGTATATCTCTATGGATTAGGAAATCTAATAATTAAAAATATAAATCACAAATTAATAGAAAGAATAAAATAAAGTAAAAATAAACAAAAAGATAATTAAAAAGATCTCACGATCTATAAATTTCTAAGCTTTGCTAAACATATAAATGTATTTGGACACGTAACGTTGCAACGTCAAGAGAAAACTTTCGAGAATAAGGTTAAGGTTAAGACAAGTTCGACTTTATTCTCGCCGAGGGAAATTAACCGGACTCATTAAGACGTCGCCTCTTCTTAAAAGACCCTCGGTCGCGGACCAATCAATTTATCTCGTCTCATTTCATCTCTCGAGTTTAAAAACTAAAAGTCGAAAAAGAAGTTAGATGTAAGAGAACCAATATTTTTCTAATATTTCAACTGAAACGGCTATTATATCGCACTTGAAATCGGCGTCATTTTTGTATACATATATATATATAAAATAATAATAATTAAAAAAATAAAAAAAAAATAAAACAAATAAAAAGAAATATGAAAGTAAAAAAAGATAATAGATGGATTAATATTTTTCTAATATCCTAACAAGTATATCATTGAAGTCGAGACATTTATATAAAAAAAAAAAAATAATTTAAAGAATTACTTGGAATATTATATAAGATAAAACGAGAATAACGAAGAGATACGTCGAATGGCAGAGCATTTTTTCCTAATATTCTAACGACGAACGATTTGGAAACTAAAAAAGGTTTCTATAAAAAGAAAAAGAGAGAGAGAGAGAAACCTAAATAAATAAATAAATAAATAAATAAATAAATAAATAAATAAATAAATAAATAAATAAATAAATAAATATAAAGAGAGGGAGAGGGAGGAACGAAAAGAAGAAGAACAAAAATTATAACAAAAGAAAACAGAAAGCACACTATTATGCAAGCGTCACGTGAGCCACCTTTCTATCGTTATAAATAAAATAAGAAACATAAGAAAAGTTTCGCGTTTGACGCGATTAGAAATGGCACGATCTGGCGACGACGACGACGACTGTGGATGAAAACTTTTCACCCCTCGTATATTCTCTCTCTCTCTCTCTCTCTCTCTCTCTCTCTCTCTCTCTCTCTCTCTCTTTCTCTCTTTCTCTCTCATACATACGCACACATACACACATAGTTTCCTTTACGGTTTTATATAAAGTCTACTACTTTTGAACGAAGGGTCGGAAAAAGAGATAGAGGGTATGAGTGAAGGTGGGGATGAAAGTGAGGGTGGGGGTATAGGTGAGTCGAGATGAGGGGTGTATTAGGTCGAGGTGGGGATGAGAGGGGAGGAGTTGTACTTCGTCGAAGCGGATAATTTCGCCGAGTTCATCGCGATGAAAATTGTACGAAGCCACGACGGCGACGATGGCGACGATGGTTGTTGTCGGTGGTTGGTTGGTTGTTACTGGTTGGTCGTTCGTGGCTGTTATCCCCGCGCCTTACGGGAATGGTAAGTGGAAAAGAGAAAGCATCGATAGAAAAAGCTCGGTCATTTCACTCGAACGAACCGAAGAACCGAATTAGCATGTCTGAACGAGTCTACGTATCGTCTTCCTCCTATCATCGAAACGAGACGTTTTCATAGAAAAAAAAAAAGAAAGGAAAGGAAAAGAAAAAATTAGAATATTAAAGAAAAAAAAAAAGAAAAGAAAAGAAAACGTAATCTTTCGCAAGAACGAATAATCGATTACTCGATCGATATAATTTGAGACTGGAATAATGACCGGCATGAAATATGAAAATATATCTTAAATATATAATATTGTTAAACTATTGTATATCTAAATATATATATATATATATCGAAATAAGATATCTTTTGATATTTTGACGGATTAATTTTAATCTAATTGATAGTTATTATTTATCACACGTGATCTGACTATTTTCTGTTCGGGGAGGACAGGCTGGGGAAGAACAAAAAATATGTCGAGGAAAATCATCGATGGAAGAATATTTTATATAATATGAAACCAATTCTTTCAATATTTGGACGGAATATTTTTACCCTAATTTATAATTCTCAAGTAAATTCTTTCGATCTTTTAATCGATCATTCGTTGAATCGATGATTACGATTTATATACGATCTTATCTGTTACAATAAAAATATCATCTGCTTGAGTTCATCCCATCGAAATAATAAAGACGTCACACATACACACACACACATATTAAAGATACAGTACGTATCGAAAATACGATTCGTTACGTATAAATAATTATAACGATCGTAATTATAAACAACAAAAAAAAAAGAAAAAAGAAAGAAAAAAAAAGAACATCTGACCAAATTTCAATCGTCAAAAATATTTACCAGCACTTCTTTTGAATTTTCCAAAGAGAAAAAAAATTAAAAGAGAGAGACAGGAAAAAAAAGAAAGAAGCAAAAATAAAAAAATACAAAACAAGAATAGAAAAAGTAAAAGAGAGAGAGAGAGAAAGAGAGAGAGGAAGACAGAAAACAGAGATCGTATCATCGATAAAAAAAAAAGGGAGAAAAAAACATTTTCTCCTCGTGATAAAACAGTCGACAATGACGACGACGATGATGTAGCTTTGCGTCAATCCATAAAAAAAGTGGTACGATCCTCTACCTCGCCAGCCAACCACCCTACTCAGCCCTCCCTAATTCCCTTGGTCACGAATTCAAGTTCGTAATAAGTTTCTCTTGACATTGTTGTCCGACAACAACTACAATGACAACAACGACGAGGTCGACGAAGTAGCTTTACGTCAATCTATAAAAAATCGTACTATCCTCTACTCCACCCACCCCATCCATCTGTTCCTAGCTCCCTTGGTCACGAATTCAAGTTCGTAATAAGTTTCTCTTGACGTTGTTGTCCAACAACAACTACAATGACGACAACGACGATGATGTAGCTTTACGTCGATCTATAAAAAAATCGTACGATCTTCTACCCCACGCATCCCTTTCTAACTCCCTTGATCACGAATTCAAATTCGTAATAAGCTTCAACCGACGTTGTTGTGCGACAACAACGATGATATAGCTTTACATCGATCTATAAAAAAATCGTACGATCTTCTACCCCACACATCCCTTTCTAACTCCCTTGATCACGAATTCAAATTCGTAATAAGCTTCTTCTGACGTTGTTGTTCGACAATAACGACGACGATGACGACGACGACGACGACGACGTTTCGTAAGGCGGAATGCGCAGAATGAAGTAACACTCAGCGAATGCCTAAGCAGGACTTTTGCGAAAGAGATTTCTGCGCCGTTATCGTCGTCGGCAAATCGCGAGCCTTCCCCTTAACCACTTCCTCAACCTCCTCAACCTTCTCCTCCTCCTCCTCCTTCTTCTCCTCCTTCTCCACCTCCTCACCCTCCTCCTCCTATCACTATCTTCTCCTCAAGCTCTCCTTTTCCCTCCTACCGCATCGATGGCGTAACGTCGAATTCCGTTTCCTCGTTCGAGGGACGAGAAAGAAAAAGGTCGCGACTTTGCCAACTCGTCGTCTCTCGTTGTATATTTTTCAAACGTTCTAAATGTTTACACGTGGTAGAACAAAACTTGTATTTATTATTGATATGATATGTTGTTGTAGAACGAAGAAAAAATATAAATAATGAAAAGAAAGAAAGGAGAAAAGAAAAGCTTAATATTATTCTTCGTTTCTATTTCCTCTTTTCTTTTTTTTTTTCTTCTTCTTTTTTCTCTTTTCGTCGTTTTTATTATTGTTTGACAAAATCGAAGAATCATTGTTGTATTTTCGATTGCGATTGATTCAACTTGTAGAGTAACAAGTATATACAGCTCTGTCACGCGCGCGCGAGCGTATGTATATATGTATATATGCGTGCGTATATGTAAGTTTTAAATAATGTTTAAAACATCACAATTGTTAAAAACGATGTTTTAAACATTATTATTTAAATCGATGTTTAAAACATCGTTGGCGTTAATCTTTACTACGATTGCAATTAATTCATTTATGCATAAGAAATACATAGGTATGTTTAACAAACTCTATATATACATATATTTCTTTCGATAAAATAAATTAATGTAACGTTTAATCGTAAATAAAAGAAAATCTCAATGTCGAGTCAGACAAGTTAATTTTTTAAGTCGAATTTAATAAGTTTAAAGTCACACTATTTTAGATTATCGCTTTTCGAAAAAAAAAAATCAATCGAAAGAACTGATCAAAATATTATCGAAGAAATCTAGACGTGTCATCGAAAAGTCTGACCCGACACGCTTGTTATATTTTAAACTATCGATCGCCGAAGAAATCGATACCCAGAAGACCGATCAAAAAGTTACGAAAGAAATCTGGAGATTGTCAATAAAATCAAATCAAATCAAATAAATCCACTTCAAATCAAATCAAATCAAATAGAATCAAATCAAATCAAATCAAATCAAATCAAATCAAATTAAATAAAAAAAAGAAAGGAAGAAATCATTAATGAAACAAAATCATTGAAAAAACACGATATCCATCTCGAAATAATAAAACTTTTTAACATTATTAATAAAATTGAATAATAATAATAATAATAATAATAATAATAATAATAAGAGTAATAAAAACATTAATAAAAGAAAATCAACGAAAGTAAAAAAAAGAAAACGCACGATATGTACGTAACATCGAGTTAGATTCGACCTATTAAAATCTTCAGACATTCTCGACGATATATATGATATCGATAATAAAATATTACTATATTAAATAATAATATAATACATATATATATATATATATATATATATATATATAGATCAAATTATTTTAGACGATCGATCGTCTAAATCGATCCAAAAGATCGATCGAAGTAATCCCATAGCTGTCGCGCGTGTACGTCTGCGTATATATATAAATGTGTTTATTAAAAGTGTTAACTAAAAAATAAAAACAAAAAATAAATAAATAAAAAATAAAAGAAGAAAGAAACAGAAAAAAAGAAAGAAAGAAAGAAGGTAACAAAAAGAGAAAAGAAAAAGAGGTCAAGCGCGTAGCCGATCAAAGCCGGAATCGAAACCACCGTGGAATTTTGCTCGCGTCATGTCTGCTACTAAGGCCGCAGAAGCAAAAAAAAAAAAAAGAAAAGAAAAGAAAGAAAAAAGATAGAAAAGAAAGGGAAAAAAATGGTGATTTCGCGATTCGTTCGAAATCCCGCAGAAATACGATTCGTAATATGGGTCAGCACAGCCACGCGGTATTCCGTCTTCCGTGTGAGATCGCCAAAGGCAAAACGGAACGGAATGGCAGACGGAGAGCAGCCGCGGGTCACGTCAATCCTTAATATTCTTATCGAACGTACGTACTCTTTCCCCTCTCCTAACCCATTCCATCTCACCCCACTCCACCCCATCACGCCACTACATCACATCATTCCTTTCTCTCTATGTTCCATCCCTTTTACGAGAAAACAGAACTGGGTCGCTATTGCGATCCGCTGATGCGTCAGTCCTTTAAGGACTTCTCCCACTGCCTGACTACTAACTATTCTTCATTATTTTTACCGAGCGTCTGATCAACTGACATGATTTCTTTTTGACAATTATTATTTAAACAATATAGATATAGATATATACGTATGTAATTTAAAAGAAAATTAATATCGAATTGTCTGCTGAAGATTGAATTATTTATGAGTACGATATTGGTAATATAGACGTATATAATGTAATGTATATAATGTAGATATCATCTTAATATATAAAGTATATTAATTATACATAATATAAGCGTGTATATATGGATATATATGTATATAAACGTACATATGTTTAACTAAATATAATGTCAATTGATAGTTGATAATTATATACTCTCTCTCTCTCTCTCTCTCTCTCTCTCTCTCTATGTGGTATATACCATTTTTATATTTTATATATAGTAATAAAATAAGTAATATACATTTATATAACGTTGTATTAGTTTATTGTTGACTACCATATTATACCAATATAAAACAGATCTATATATAAAATCAATATAATAGAAATTCGATAAAATAAATTCGAATACGCATACGCTATAGATATATTATTTACTTTACTATTCGCTTGATATATCAAAAAATACATACGAATCAACGATACATCGATATCATTGATTCGTCATATAAAATTCGTATACCACCACCCAGAAAAAGGAAGGAAAAAAAATAAGAGAAAATAGAATCATGAAAGATCGATCTAATGCAACTTAGAAAAGATCTATCTCGAACGAAAGAAAAAGAGAGAGAGAGAAAGAAAGAGAGAGAGAGAGAGAGAGAGAAATCGATCTCGATAGATCATTATTCTCTCGAAGAACAGTGAGTTAACGTTGACTCTAATACTCGACGGTATAAACGAATACGAAGCTGAGAGACTGAGGGAATTGAGGTTGCTCTACTCGTAACGGAAACGAGAACGAGAGTCCGTCGATATCTCGAAGTGTCGAGGTTCTTTGCTTCTGGGCTAACGTTCGAGACGACGGTGGTTAGCCAGTGATCGTGCAAATAAGTCGCGTTATGATATTATTAATAGCCCCATCTCTCTCTCTCTCTCTCTCTCTCTCTCTCTCTCTCTCTCTCTCTCTCTCTCTCTCTTTTACATACATAGACACATAAGAAAAAAAAGAGAGAGAGAGAGAGAGGGGGAGAGAAAAAGAGGCAGACACATAGATACATAATACATACATGTATACATGTACACATAATCCATACACGTGTATTATGTATGTATGTATATAAATATACATATGATATATATATATATATATACACACGTGATGTATACGTACATATATGTATATGTATATAGATAGATATACTCTTCTAAGTTAAAGTAAAGTAGACGTGATAGCTCGAACGCCTCTAATAATCTCGTGGCCGTACGCGAAATCGCCGATAAACCTTGATAAATAGATTGCGCTTTCCGCTATCGCCATGCAATGCCTGACACGCACTGTGTCAAGGCCTTCAATGGCGGCACAAGCAACCCGTGCCACGCTTCATGCTAATAGACTAACCGTAGACCAACAGCTCGTAGGGGTTACGTACGAGATAGACGAAGATAGAAGATTGGAGAAGTATTAGATAGAGAATAGAATAGGATAGGATAGGATAGGATAGGATAGGATAGGATAGGATAGGATAGGATAGGATAGGGTGGGATAGAATGGGATGGGGTAAAATATATTAGACAAGAAGAGGAAAAGAGAAAGATAAAAAGAAAGAGAGAGAGAGAGAGAGAGAGAGACCGAGAGGGGAAATATAAGTCTTAGATCGAGAGTCGTTCCTTCTTCTAAATACTAGTGTTTCACTATCCAACGAATAGTCTAGTTTAGTCTAGTCTATTATTCATGGCCATATATGTATGTATTTACGTATGTGTATGTACGTATGTGCGTGTGTGTACATTCTTTCTACCGAAAAATAAAAAGAGAAAGAAAATATATAGATTAAAACTATGAATCGAGAGATAGTTCGAAGAAATGATTATTGTTATTGTTATTCAATAAAGAAAATAA
>NC_057696.1:1643942-1658002 GCF_014466175.1 Vespula pensylvanica
TATGTATATATATACACACACGTATATATATATATATATATATAAATTAATATATAAATTATATAAATCACTGATAAATAAATATATAAATATAAATAAGGTATAAATATATGTATATAAAAAAGACACACGTACGTGAGATAGCAGATAGTAGAGAGGTGCAGCAGAGGTGCGCGCGAGCGCACGGAGACAGGGCTCACAGGTTAGCCTCGGCCCACATTGGCATAACACTTTCACTGACGTAACACTTCACTCTAAACTGTTGCGTTACCGTACACGTATCCCACCTCCTTTCCTCAATCCACCTCAACTTCTCCCCCTCCCTCCTACCTCCATCCTCCCTCGACCCGCCTCCCCCACCCTCCTCTTCTATCACTACCACTAGGTTCAATCGTGCTACGTTCCACGTATGTACATATACAAGTAGCAACGTTAGCACGTTTACTAACACATACACGCACGGAGACACAAACACAAACACAAACACAGACATAGGCGCATAAAACGACACGATGTAATATAGAAAGACATAGATGTTATATGAAGTGGCAAGTAGTAAGTTAAATACTCATATATTATAATTAAACAAGTGTGTGTACGTGTTAAGCATGTATATATACGTGTATATGTATATAGAAGATAGATCGAAGAGACTCGATAGTTTTATCGATCATTAACTAATTTCATAGAAACGATTTCGTCATTTTTCTTTTACAGAAAAATATAATTCCATGTGACATTTGTTTTTTTATTAGACATTTTTAATTTCGTAAGGATTATCCGAGAATCGTAAGATCATGAGAAGAGAAACCGTGTTATTTGATTTATTTATATTAAAATTTATTTCAATATATGAGAATAAAGAGATAAATAAATAGATTAATCAAGTGATTAATTCATTGATGAATGAAAGTTTTAAAATAAAAATTTATTATAAATAAATTATTAATGAATCTCAAATGTATGTAAACTATTGACCCGTATATACATGTGTATGTGTATGTGTATATGTATGTGTGTAACAAAGAGAGAGAGAGAGAGAGAGAGAGAGAGAATGAAATAAAAGAAGAAAAAATAAACAAAAAAAGAACTAAAGAAAAGAAAAGAAATTCAAACGAATAAAATAAAATGATCGTGTCGAAATTTCTATCGTAATTAACGGACCTCGTTTTAATGTATTATATAGATAACATATATTTACATGCGTATACGAGATAGATATAAACAAAAAATAAAATAAAATAAAATAAAATAAAAATAAATAAGTTAATTGAATATTACGATTGTTGAAAAAAAGAAAAAAAAAAAAAAGAGAGAGAGAAAGAAAAGGAAAAATTAAAATTAAAATTAAATGTGAAATAATCGTCTTGAGAAATTGATCATAATTACCGGAACTGAGATATAATTATAACATGGGTATGTATTGCATTAAACTGTAAACGCGTAATTACAAGATATCATACCTAAAACAGTACATACATATTTACGTATACCTGCACGTTACATGGTTGCACTACATATATGTAAAAAAAAAAAAAAGGAAAGAGAGATAGATACATAGAAAAAAACATAGAGATAAACAAATATATATATATATATACATATATATAGAGAGAGAAAGAGACAAAGATAAAACAGTAAACAAAAAATAAGAAGAAAAAAGAAAAAGAAAAAACTAAAACTTCAAAGATAAAAAATAAAAATAAATAAGAAAGATAAATATTGAAAATACGCGTGACAATTTAACGAAACGATCTTTTGGGAATTCGTTGTTTAAATAAAATGCATACGCTGGAGAAAATTGGCTTGGTTGCATATCTATCCTCATATACGTAAAAGAGGACGATGATGGAACGTTATTGACCCAACGAGACCGCATGGGAAATCCTGATACGAACTTTCGACGTAATACTGCTGCGATGCTTTCAAAAGTAGCCGAATGAAAATAAAGAAAAACTGCTGCAGCAACAGCAACAGCAGCAGCAGCAGCAGCAGCAGCAGCAAAAGCAATAGCAATAGAGATGGTCAAACATTCGTTACAACATTCGTTTCTAGTATTTACAGATATTTCATAGTTTCAATCGTCATTAACCATAAAAATAAAAAATAAAAAATAAAACAACAAGAAAAAAGAAAAAGCTTAAACAGTTGTCTTTTTCTTATTCTTATCAACTTCCTTCTACTAAATAATACATGTGTGTGTGTGTGTGTGTGTGTTTGTGTGTGTGTACGTACGTATGCATATATTCAATTATATACATGTAAAAGAAACTAAAAACAAACAGGAAAGCACATACGCATATATATGCATACATGTGTATGTATGCATGTTAAATACATGTTATACATATATACGGGAAATATTAACACATGCATACACACACACACACACACACACACACACACACATATGTATATATACAATACGATACTGATTTTATAATTAAGTTATAAGATATCGTTGAAAGAATAAGGAAAAGAAAAATCAGAATAGTCGGTGGGATTTAAAAAGAAAATAAAAGTGAAATAAAAGAAAAAAAAAAAGAAGAAAGAAAGAATTAAGAAAAAAAGAAACAGCTGTCACGCTAATTAAATTTCGATAATGATCGAAATCCAAGTTGCATACCGAGCGAATAAAATCAATACTATGGTACGTCGTGATACATTGCGAGTAAGCAGCTTTTAATGTTCCATACGTATTGCGTAATTTCTCTTTCTCTCTCAGTCCCACATAGAGATATATACTCGTACACATACATAAACACATACATAAACAGAACAGCAGTAGAGAAAGAGAGAGAGAAAAAGAGACATGTAAATTGAAATAAATAAGGATTATTAATTCCAATGGTAATCGAATACGAACGAGGTACCGTAATAATAAATTACGAAAGAACGACGGAAGTTTGTGCATTTAGTAATATGGATCGATGGATCGATCCATCAATGTATCAAATATAAGAACTTGCTTATTCAATACAAAGATATAATCGTTAACGATTGTACGTAGGTACTTACACTACGTATGTATATATGTATGTATGTTTATATGTATGTATGTCATAGCTTCGTCTTCGTCTCAATCTTCTTCTTCTTCGTTGTCGTCGTCGTCTTCGTTGTTATTATGTTGTCGTTGGTAACCATAACCTAATTTCGAATGGACGATCGAGCTCTTGAAGACTGCAGCTACGTTGCGTATATATCTCTATGCGTGTATATTATATATATATATGTGTGTTGTATATAATACCTACATACATACATACATATATATATATATATATATATGTATATGCGTGGTTATATAGACGGTAAGCACATGTATAAGGAAATTCCCGATCTCTCGTAGAGTCTCGATTCTTCTTGCGAAATCGTTTAAATATATGTATCTATGTATGTATGCGTGTGTTCTGTGCATTCGTATGTGTACCACGTATGTGTGTTAGTTGGATGGGTCCAAGGATAAAAGATTACACGAGGCGGTAGTCGTCGTCGACTTTTATAAAGCCTTCCTTCCTTCCTCTAACGTTCTACGTTTATGTAATTATCGAAGAAATCGGAAGAAATTTCTTTTAATTCGATTAGTATTCATATTATCGAAAGAGACAATTACGAAATAATATTAATAATAATGATGATGATAATAATAATAATAATGATTATTTCGTGATATACGAAAGATTTTATATGATACATCGTATATCCATTATATACGATCGAATTTTTCATCGTTTTTTCCTTTTTGAGGTTAGAACTTAAACTCGTAAGAGTTTTGCTAAATAACGATAACGATGATAATAATAATGATAAGTTAATAATACATACGAAATAAATATTCGAGTATAATTTTCAATTCGATCGTAATTCTTCAAGTTAGAATGTAAATTCTAACGATCGTTAACAAATATTAATAGTAACAATATTAATAACAATAATAATGACGTAAACAATAGTAACAATCATTGGAAATAATACGAGAAAAATTTCAAGCATCGTCCTTTCGATCTTTTCATTTATAGGTTAAGTTTTCCATTCGTCTAGTTTAATTTAAATAAAAATTGAAATTCTTTCAGCAACGATAACGATAATAATAATAATAATAATAATAATAATAATAATAATAATAACTTCGATGATATTCGAAAGACTCGACTATTCTAATTAATTATCATTACTATCCTAATTATCGTAATAATTCTATATTACAAAAGATCGCCAAATTGACCCACATATTCGACACGATAAATCTTATTCACTTTTTCGACCGTTATTACACATACATACGTACACACATCATTCATACATACATACCTATATACATACATATATGTATTTACACTTTGTTTCTGATGAGAAACGAAAAATAAAGAAAGAAGAGAGAAAGATAAAGAGAGACAGAGAAAGAGAGAGAAGAAAGAAAAAGAGAGAAACGGAGAGAGAAAGGAAAAACTAAAAAATAATAAGAATGTTCTTCCTTTCGGTCGTTCCGCCATGTTGTCGTCTCAAAGTAATAACAACAACGACAACGACGATAACAACAGCAACGACAACAACAGCAGCAAGCAGAAGCACCACCATCGCCAGGGAAATCTTCTCACGGAAACGCATTTACGAAGAAAACGTTCGTCGGGTAGAAAAGTCACGAGAGAGGCTATGCACAACGAACGAACCTCGTGGGAATTAAGTTACCGACCGGCACGTCCTTCGGGTTTAATTATACTACACCTCGCGCTCCGCGCGCCCCCCTCTTTGCAAATGTGTACTATGTATATACACACATATTTGTATACGTAGTAAGGTACCTCGTAGTTGGACACAATGCGAACGCGACTCGGCACGTTGTAACGTTATGACGGTCTCTGTCTATCACTATTGCTATCACTATCTCTATCTCTATCTCTATCTGTATCTTCTATCCCTATCTCTATTTTTGTCTTAATCTCTATCTCTATCTGTATTTAACGTTTCCCCATCTTTAATTTTATTTCGAAATAAAGTAAGATCGAATCGAATCGAATCGAAAGAGAAAAAAGGAAAAAAGTAAAAGAGATGGGACGTAAAGAGGTGGAAGAAGGAAGGGAAGGGTTAGAAAGGTGGGGTCGGGTGGAGGGAGGCGGTCAAGGAAAGAAGGAAGGACGGAAGGAAGTGCAACCTGCGTGTGCTTGATACTTTTATATATCGGACACAATGTTTCTCGACCTTGAAGTTATATCCGTAATAAAAACGATTCTCCAAAACGTTTTTTCTTTCTTTCTTTCTTTCTTTCTTTTTGTAATTATTATTATTATTATTATTATTATTACCAATCAACTGAGTTTTATCATTTTTTAGATCTCTGCTGAAAATTCTATTGATACTGATTTTTCATTAATTATGTATATGTGTGTATGTGTGTATCTATATATATTATATTGTATTATACGTAAGGATTATAAAATAATCGATTGTAGAATAAACAAACTGAGAACTATCGAGTCTTTTCGATTATTGACTAATTACTAAGTTCACATATATATACAAAAAACCCGCGAAATTCAAAAAGTATATATATTCATACGCATGTATATATATATATATATATATATATATATATATATATTAAACGTCACGTTCTTATTTATATTTATTAATAAATAAACTAGACTAATTAATGATTAAAAGATTACTTATTAAATTATTAATATCAAAAGATTATTAACATTATTAACATTATCATCAATTAAATTACTAAATTATAATATATGTACCTCAATGTAATAACACGAACAGCGATATTCAAAATGTTATATCATATGAGTTAAAACATTTTTTAAGATATCTATTTCTAAGAAATTTTCTAAGCGTCTGTAAACGACCCCTTGCCGGAAGGGGGTAGAGATAGCCGAGGAGGAGGCTTTTCGGTTGCAGCCGAAAAGGGACTACCGAGGAAGCCTTCAGTGTAAACACAGTGTCCTGGGGACTCTCTTTCTCCCTCTCTCCCTCTCTCTCTCTCTCTCTCTCTTTGTGTATATATGTATATTGCTTCTAAAAAGCGAAACGTGTTTCACGAGGGGCTCAACGCCTGCACGTGTTCAAGTTAATACGATTTAACTGCTTTCGTTTGGACCTCTCCTAGAGGGGAAAAAGATGGAGAACATTGAAGGGTGCGCATTCGTTTCTCTCTCTCTATCTCTCTATGTTATGTTTCGACGTTTTTTTGTCAACCCCTTTTCTATCGGATGACAGCAAAGCCGGCACCTGACTTTACGCGTCAAAATTTCCTACTGGATATCTTTCTACGACATGAGGAAAATTTTAATGACTTCTTCTCTTTTCTCTCTCTCTCTCTCTCTCTATGTCTATATCTATGTCTATGTCTTTCTTTTTCTGTTAACGTATACATACGTCGTATGGCGCAAACGGCAATACAAAAATATTCGAATTATTTATGGAAATATAAGAAAAACAAAACCATTCGAACTTCGTAACACATAACCTCGAAAATTTAATTCGATGATATTAGAGTTCGATGTTTAACGAACGAATACATACGCGTTAATATCATTGATCCTAAATCATTTCGATTCGAAATCTAATCTTATTCGGAATCGCAATCGTTAAGAACATCGAGGATTCGTCGAAATGAAGTAACTTTGTATATCAATATATAATCAACACAATTTGACGAGTTCGATATTGTTCTTAAAAAGATCGAAATTTGCGATTTTTCTTGGGGAAAAGTTTGTCGTTTTTCGATAGAAGAAGAGAATACAAAAAAAAAAGAAACAAAAGTTTGTTAATCTAACTTCGTATGTATATGCATAACCTAAACATTCAGTTAATCGTATATTCAATAAAACTTCGTCAATTCCTCGTAATTATAATCATTAATAGAAAGCACATAAATCGTATATTTCAATAAACACGTTAACCTAAAAAAACAACGCATACCGTGTTAAAATGTTAACGAAACCACAAGTTATTTCGTAACTCACTAAAAGAACCTTCAAAACATTCCACGAAACTCGATCTAGAAATTAGACGTTCGTTTAAGCAATCACCTCATACCTAACTTAACCTAAAATCGAAATACAAAAACAAAATATAAGTTAACCAACAAATAACATACTAACGAAACTACGAATATTTCTTATTTCTCTCTCTCTCTCTCTCTCTCTCTCTCTCTCTCTCTCTCTCTTTCTTTCTTTCTCTCTCTATTCTCTGTGTACTCTTTCTTTCTCTCAACAAAAAATCTTCAGAACATTCCTGAAAACTCGATCAAGAAATTAAACATTCGTTCGAGCGATCATTTCGTACGTGATAGATTAAAATCGAAATACAAAAAAAGAAGAAAAGAATCAACAAATGGGATACTAACGAGACTACGAATATTTCTTAATTATCTCGTACTTTCTCTGAAATAGAATCACTCTTTCAAATGAAATAAAAAAGAAAAAAAGAAATAAAAACATTAACAAGAAACAACAAAGAAATATAAAAGAATCTTCGATCGTTGTACGGAAATCGATCGAGAAATTAGATTTTCGTATGCAATATTATTCTTACGTACCTTAACTTAACCTACAAATCGAAACAATACGAACAAATAATAAAACATAAGATAAACGACACGAGAAAGAGAGAGTGAGAGAGAGAGAGAGAGAGAGAGAGAGAGAGAGAGAGAGAGAAGGAGAAAGATAGAAAGAAAGAAAGAGAAACGTTTCTTTCTGGGCAGTGTAATCGAACGGAAACGCTGTTTACATCCGCGTGCGCCGAGCATTCGCCTCAGGGAGGGTTATAGGTAATGCCAGTACGCTCAACAGGGGGCCCTGACCCGATTGCAGAAAATGTCAACACTCTCGTTACGTATCTGCACTATCGCTTGCTGTTTCACCAACGTATGTACTTACTTATATACATATTACACTACATCGAGAATATATATATATACATATATATGTATGTGTGTGGTCACGCATATCGTATATATATATATATATATATCTTTCTGTATATACACAAGGCTCACAAGCTTTAAAGTAGCCATCTTGAATTCACTTTCAAGCGGTCGAGAACGAATGAAGGAGAGAGAGAGAGAGAGAGAGATAGATAGATAGACAGAGAAAGAGAGAGAGAGAGAGAAAGAAAGATAGATAGAGATAGATAGAGAAAGACAAGGAGCGTTCTCGTGGCTTGTAGCAGTACACAAGCATATGTAGCAATACGAGGAAGCCGATTACCCAACCAACGTAGCACAGCACACAGGATCCCTCTGACTTAACTGACTGATTGCCGTTTACGTTTGATTCCACGTAGAGAAAGAACTTTGTTTCTTTTCTCGAGGCTATTCGAACGAGCCCGCCAAATACCACGTGACTTTAAACAGTATATATATATTCTCTCTCTCTCTCTCTCTCTCTCTCTCTCTCTCTCTCTCTCTCTCTCTATCTGTCCATCTAACTCTCTTTCTCTCTCTCTCTCTCTTTCTTAAGTTCTCGCTTTTACTAACAGACACGATAATGACTTTTGTCCGAACTTTTCCCATGGTGTTGGCGGACATGGTAACGCTCGCATGGAGTTGAAACACGAAGATTCTACGAAACGGAAAGAAATATGGCCGAGTACGTTAACGTATGGCGGTAGTAGTAAAAGAGAGAGAGAGAGAGAGAGAGAAAAAGAGGGTGGAGAGGGGAGGAGGAGGATCGGGTAATTACGTATTTACGAAGAGGAATTACGTTTCCATGAAATTGGCGAGTATACGATCTATGTACGTACGTAGTATGTACGTATGTATGTAAATTGTATGTATGATCAATCGCGATTATTTGTACATAATCTTAGGATAATCGAACGATAAGGCTGATTTAGATGAAAGAAGATATAGATAAGAAAAAATGAAGAAAGAAGGGAAGAGAAAAAGAAAATATTTTTTTAATAACAGAAATGTCGACAAAAGAAGGCAAACAGGGGAAAAAAAGAAGAAGGAATTAAAAGGAATTCGATATATATGATAATAAGATTAACGAAAGCAATCGATTCGCTGCACTCGTTTTTTACCGAATCAATTCGACCAATAGAAATTAAGACGAATAGTAACTAAATAAGTAAGTACGTATTACGAGGTACATACCTATATATACATATATATACGTATGTATGTATGTATGCAGAAGGATGGATAGAGGGAAACAAAGATCAAGACAGAAAGAGACAGAGACAGAGAGAGAGAAAGAGAGAAAGAGAGAGAGAACGATAGTGTGCCAGTGCCGGGGTCTCGGATCTATTTCCGTGGGTCCCTAAACACGAAAGAGGAGAGACAGAGAAAAAGAGAGAGAGAGAGAGAGAGAGAGA
This sequence comes from Vespula pensylvanica, assembly GCF_014466175.1. Lineage (NCBI taxonomy): Eukaryota > Metazoa > Arthropoda > Insecta > Hymenoptera > Vespidae > Vespula > Vespula pensylvanica. The sequence continues at coordinate 1,653,273 of NC_057696.1, forward strand.
CAGAGAGAGAGAAAGAGTGAAGTGAAATGAAGAGAAGAAAAGAGAAGAGAAGAGAAGAGAAGAGAAGAGAGGTAAGGAAGTAGGAGAATTTATGTGTTTGGGGAGGGTCAAGGGAACGAGGGTAGCGACAAGTGCAGCAGCAGCAGCACCAGCAGCACCAGCAGCAATACCAACACTAACACCAATACCAATACCAATACCAATACCAAACCAACAGTAATACGGACAGCTGGGTCCAACGGTGCAACGTAAAAAAGACGAAACGGTAGATAGAGAAGGAGAGTAGGATAGAAGAGGGGAGGAAGAGGTCTGAACAAGATGCACTTGTACTACGTCTATCTCTAACGTTGTCGTTCGGACGAATTTTTCAAATATTTTTTTTTTTTTTTTTACTCAACTTCTCCTTTTCTTGACGAATCTCTCTCTCTCTCTCTCTCTCTCTATCTATCTCTGTTTCTCTGACTGTCTGTTTCTCTATCTATGCTTCTTGTTTTTCTCCGTGTCATCCATTTTCCTCTTCTTCTTTTTCTTCTTCTTCTTCTTTTTCTTTCTTCTTGTATGTGTGAGGAGGAGGAGGATACATAACGTCATACGTTGGAATGCGGTTGTAAGTATGTACGTGAGAAGCGAATTCGTTTCTTTTTTATTTGTAGGCTCGAACGACCGAGCGAGCGAGCGAGCAAGCAAGAGAGAGAGAGAGAGAGAGAGAGAGAGAGAGAGAAAGAGAGAGAGAGAGAACGAGAACGAGAACGAGAACGAGAACGCATCTCGATACGCGCGAGATGCGTTCGGGGAAAGTGATGCACGTCGAAGAAGAAGAGAAGATCAGTGATTGCTCGTAATATCGGTCCGTTTGATCCTCCAACGAGAATGCGTGTAGGAGTGAAAAAGAGAGAAAGAAAGAGAGAGAGAGAGAGAGAGAGAGATTCTAAAAATGTACTTATTTCTTCATTTGATCCAATTTATTATCGACCGTTACTCTATCCAACCGGATACGAATTTTTGTTGGAAAGAGAAATGGGTATTGTATTAACGAAGGTTATCTATCATCGCCATTTTCTTTGTTTTATTTCGTTTTTATATAAGGTTGTTTATCTGTCTTTTCCTTTCTTTTCTATCGTTGTCGCAGTCGTCGTTCTCTCTTTTATGTATTAAAAGTTGTAGACAATTTTCTTTTTTTTTTTTTTTTTTTTTTTAAGAGTCCAATTAACGTGCGACAAAAAGAGTGCATATTCCGAATGGAAAAGATTTCTAAATATAAAGATTACGTGCGCCATTTTGTTTTTATTTTGTTTCCTCTTCTCGTTTCTTTTACCATCGTAAATTTTTATTAAAATTGAAATTGGTATTGGGAAACTTAGTTAAGAATGATAGGTTAGGATCGTACGAGAACGAAATTAGATTCTAAATACTTGGCGAGCAGAGATTCTTTTTTTTTTTTTTTTTTTTTTTTACAATCAGAGCGAGAAATAGAGAGAGAGAAAGAGAGATGATAGTTTAGACTTAGGAGAGTCGAATATCAGTATCCCGAAAATGCGTTCACGTGCAGCGTTAGGATGCTTAGGCGCCTTTACGTCTGCAAACGATATTCCTCGATAGAGTTTCGTTAGAAAGTATGTTTCTCACTTTCCAACCGCTTTCTAAAAATGTGAAAAGAACAATGATGAGCTCGCCTATTCCGCGATTCGTCTTCTAACGACGGTTAATTATTTTTAGTTGAGACCGAGTAATCGTGCGAGTAACGATTCGAGGCTAATTAGAATACGATGGATGAAAATTAACCGATTAAATCGCCCTAACAGTCTGGAAAAATTAAAAGAAAAAAGAAAGGGAAAGAAAAAAGAAAAGAAAAGAAAAGAAAAGAAAAAAAAAAAAAAGAAAATTGTTGAGCAAAAAAATATTCACGAGAATATTTACGACGCTTCGGTATATCTCGATACTCTCCAATAAGAATTCGATTATCATAATATTAAAAAAATAAAGTATGTAAGTACATTGAGAATAAGTATAATGAGGTTTGCCTTCAAAGGCTATCTCACGAGTGTCTCTCTGTATTCGTACAAAACGTTAAGTAGTCGCAAAATCGTATATGTGTGTAATATGCGTATATATGTATGTCTACGGAACGTACGACGTTACGACACGGCTGTAAATTAGAAGAATTGGGCCAGCACACGTTCGACCGTGCTCTCGTATTGCGCCCATGTGAGGAATAAATGCGTAAGCTCGGGCGCTCGCTCGCGCACCAACGCTTCTTTTTTTGCAACTCGCGAATGACGACGACTACGACGACGACGACGACGACGACGACGACGACGACAAGAACAACGACGTCGACGACGACGACGACGACGAGTCGCAATTATTGCTAACGCGGATGTCTGCTCGCGATTCACGGGGCCTTGGCCGGTTTCCCTTTCGGAACGCGGAGGGTCGACGAGTCTTGAATTCTACTTCTTCGTTCGTTTGCGTATATACGGGCGCCTAAGATTATAGAATACGTTCGCAACGCCGTTCAAACGATCACCCGATATCCATTTTCTTTGGGATATACGGATAACTGATAAAAAACAGTTAGTTATCGATCGAAATTCATTTCATAAATTCGTCTTTATCATTCGAGTTGTATACCGACTGAAAGTAAATAAGTACCGCTTTATCGACGGTACTGTATTACCGACGATGACTTACCGACCGATCAAACTTTATCGTTATCAGAGGGCGCTTTTATATACATATATATTGGCGCGTTATTGCATGTTACGTATAATCGAATGATTTTAGGTTAAAACGATTAAATATTTGTTTTATTTAGTCCTACCTTTGCTCGTTTCGTGTTGAATATTTTCCGTCTTTATTTCCGCCCTTGCTGCATAAGGGATCGTCGTTGGTGATGCTTGGGACGACGGTGCGGCTAATTTTTCTAAAATCATATCGAATGATAAATCGAATTAACGTAATCCCGTAACGTTAGACATACGTACAAATCGTAAATGAAAAATTTTTATTTACATACCCGCTAATAAAGGATTCGCCGCAGCGATGTTGTACCTTTGCCGCCTACAGGAATTCGTAAGAGGTGTCGTGGTAGAACTTGGTTGACTGGCTTCAGCCAAATCCGCTTGCAATTCTCGAAGGAACGTGTCCAACGTATCGAAGGGTTCTTCCCCGGTAACATTGGACATACCTTCGCTTTCTTCCGCCGGTACGTTAGGTGCAGCTGGCGTACCAACCAACGCGCTTAACTCCATTGCAGAAAACTCGACCGATTGACCGGTACTACTTTCCTAGTAACAGAATACCGTTCGTCCAGTGCTGCCCTCTTATATCGACTTTATCAATCAAATTTACTTTATCAACAATTTACGTATATCGTCAAATAACGTTTAACAAATAACCTAAAATATAAGATACAAACATTTCTTCGTAATTACAATAACGTTTACACGACATTTTACATCGGCAAATTTTCTATTTCTATATAGTAATGTTTAATACGAGATCTTTTTTTTTTTTGTAGTCTGAAAAAAGAAAGTAAAAAAAAAAAAAACGGAGATGATAATAATAATAACAACAAGTGTTCAAACCTGAAGGCATTGAGTCAAGTCGACCATCTTTCCATCATTGTCAGGGCACCAAAGTAATTCGTCGTCTATGAAGGGCATGTTTGACTCCTCCTTGGGTACTAGGGTGGAGGTTAGCGTGAGGGTTTGCGATACGGGGACCGGCATCGGGACCCGTACGCTGCGGCGGGGCCTCTTTAGCCACCCCCGCGCCTTCTATCATCCAAAACCACCCTCTTCGATACTTCCCCACCTTTCGTCCCTTTTCTTTCCTTTCCTTTGCCACTCCGAAGGAACGGCAAAACCCTTTTCTCCAACGCGATTTATTAAACCTGTAATAACAAAATTTACCTTTACCTCCAATAACGTATCATCGTAATAATAAATAAAAATAATCAACAATAACAATAATAACTAAAAGAAACGAACAATAATAAATAAAAATAACACAAATTTTCCTAATATATCGGAAACATATTTTCTAATATCTCTTCGTGAAATAAATCTTGCAACGTAATACGTAAATACGATCGAGTCTACGTGAGCTAAATAATAATTGGGAATAATAAAGAAGAAACAAAAAAGAAAGAAAGAAAGAAAGAAAGAAAAACAAAAACAAATAAAAAAAAGATCAACGAATCGATCTACTTTCCCCTTTGATATTTCCATATCTCGAGACCAACGTACGTGGATAACCCGAAGGCACGAAAGAAACAACGACTCGATGAAAGTCTTAAGAGCATTGATTGTGCGATTTTCCAATTAAGGTAACAGTCTTATCGTGTCAGTCTTTCTCTCTTTTTCTAGCTCCCTCTCCCTGTCTCTCTCTCTCTCTCTCTCTCTCTCTCTCTCTCTCTCTATCTATCTCTATCTATCTATCTATCTCTAACTCTGTCTCTCTCTACCTGTAATTACATACGGGAACGAGTAAGTACTTTCTCTCGAGGCTCTCATAGGAATACTACCGAACGTTTCGCTCGGAGAATCGTCAATATAAAATCCGTGCGAATTATGCGCATCGCACGGTGCATACTTACGTACAGTACTGTACATACGCATACACGTATGTACGTACGTACACACGTACATATTTTATAAACATATATATCATTGCTTCTTTCAGATTAAAAAAGTAAAAAGTAAAAAGAGAAAAAGAAAAAAAAAAAA
>NC_057696.1:1658102-1662086 GCF_014466175.1 Vespula pensylvanica
GAGAGAGAGAGAGAGAGAGGGTGGAGAGACGAGGTAAACTCTCTCGGACGAGAGCGTTCGAGCATTGGCATTTCCATGAAAGTGAAAACACATTTGCACGAGTGAAAACTTTCTTTCTGTCCTCTCTTGCAGCTTGTGTTTCACTTCCTGTGCGCGCGTAACCTCCACTCGCTGGTGGTACCGGCTGTTTACTTGCTTGTTTGCTTGCTTACTTACTTGCTTGCTTGCTTGCTTGCTTGCTTGCTTGCTTGCTTGCTTACCTTGCCTCGCCTCTCCTTAGATACGCATTTCTATGCAGCTTTTAGCTGAAGGTGCGCACGAACTGTGCCTTTACGTAATTCTCCTAGCCCGCGAAAGAAAGTTTCTCTATTCGTTCTGCTAAGAGGTTAACATCCTAACCCCCACCCTTACCACAACGTAAAAATCTTTTTCCTACCTCTTAACCATCCCCTCCCAACCGCCCAACTCTACCCACCTCTACTTACCCCCTTTCGCTCAAAACCTTTCGTCTTAACATCGTATCCGTTTTTTTTTTCTTTTCTTTTCTTTTCTTTTTTTTTTTTTTATCGCATTTACGCGTATATATGTACGTTGTATGTATATATGTACATATAGTCATCATCCGGCGAAATCGAGTTGAACGCATTCTACCGAAAACAATGTGAGAACGAACAGTGAAAGATTATTAAAATTCACGGCCCGTTTCAAAATCAGATAGTTATTAATTCTTTCATTCCGAGGAACTTCCGTATTAATTCCGTATTAAAAGTTCTTCATTTTCTTCTTTTTTCTTTTCTTTTCTTTTCTTTTTCTTTTTTTTTTCTTCTTCTTCTTTCTTTCTCTCTTCTTTTCTCGGGCGATAAATTATTACGAGGTTTATGTGTATACGTAATATTAAAAGTGATATATGTGTATGTTATATACTCATCATGTTGGATATATATATATATATATATATATATATATATATATATGAAACTACATAAATATATGTACGATATATATTATGTGTATATAATGTTTAACGAATATATATATATATAATATATGTATGTACATATGTATACATAGATATAATATAATTTATTACATTAAAAGAAGTGAATTACTTATAATTTTGAAAACGAACGTTCTTTCGATAATACTAAAATGATTCATATTACGCGCCATGTCAAAGCAATAGCAATAGCAGTAGTAGCAGCAGCAGTAGCAGTAAGAGCGGTAAGAGCAGACGACGCGAGAGTAGTTTGCAAGATGGCGGACGACGACAACAGCTCGACGTCCGACGATAGTCTTGATTTTAATAGCGACAAATTCGATCCGATTAAAGCTTTATATTCGAGTAAAATACGTTTACCTTCTGCGTACGCGCCTATTTACGACAATGTGTGCATGTTCGAAAGTCGTATGAAGAATCCTACGCGTGTTAAAAAAAAATCTCAAGTATGTATGTAACGAGAATCGAAACGAAATTACACGAAGATTTTCCCTTTCTCTCTCTTTCTCCTTCTCTCTTTCTCTTTCTTTCTGTATTTCTTTTTCGTTCTCCCTTTCTTTTTCATTTTTTTTCTTTTTCTTTCTTTTCCTTTTTCTTTTCTTTTCGACGTTTCAGACAGGAAGCGATGTTGTCAAGGCAAAGGAATACTCAAAGCAACGGTTTATCTCAAATCAAGGTAAGTTTCTATTATTTTCCTGTTATATTATTTTCTATCATTCCTTTATGTTAACCTAACCTACAACGACGATGTCACTTTCTCTCCTCTCTCTCTCTCTCTCTCTCTCTCTCTCTTTCTCTCTCTTTCTCTTTCTTTTTCTGTGACGAAGGACTTTGAAGCACGTCGAGAACGAACTTCTTCCTACGACGATGGGTGGCGCCACCTTCGATATCGACGCTACGAACGTTTCACGATAGATGGCACTCGTCTCTCCGTTTATCTATCTGTCCTTCTCTCTTTTTCTCTCTCTTTCTCTCTCATACACACTCTCGGCAGCTTCATTCATGACAAACTCGGAAGGCGATATCGAATTTCAACGCGGCACGTGCTCGCCAAGTTTTAAAATCGAACGCATTGATGTACATACGCCATGAAATTCATGCGCACTAAACTTGTCGATACGAACGAATTCTTTTCCTTCTTCCTCTATATATATATATATATAAAGTATTTCACATTAGAATAGGAAAAGTTAATGGACTTTGCACAAAGATTGAAATAAGAAAAAGAAAATGTATTATTCTCTTTTAATGATTAAGAAGAAAAATATTGTGCATACATACATAAATACTCGTTATGAAATATCTCAATTATGATGTAATATTTGTTAAAAGTTTACTATAAAAAAAAAAAAGAAGAAGAAGAAAAAGAACAAAAATCACCGGAAATAAAATAATATATCTTCACCTTCGTACGTGTCATTGTTATCGATGTTGGCCCGAGTAAGTACTTAATATGAATATATTTTCTTATAATAATCGAACGACTTTTCTATCTCATTAATATGTACTATACATACAAACGATGGTTGTAACTGCAGTTTGACGATAGTGGCACACATTATTTACGAGACACGCACGCACACACCGTCGAAGGTCCTGGACAGTCTACCTTGACGCTTGTTGCATATATATATACACATGCACACATACATAATATATATACATATGTATATATATAGATAAAATAGATATATATATATATGCATGCGTATGTTTTATATATATATATATATGTATCTATGTATGCATATGTTATATATATAGCCAGCTGGAATTTGACCTCCGTCGAAAAGTGCGTCAACTCGTTAAAAGTCACGACGTTTTCATTGTTCCTTTTTATGTAAAAAGAACAACCATCTTCCATTCTTTTTCACCCTTCTTAACGCGTTGTTACGCACGCGTCCGCTCGCGAGAAATATATCGCACAATTATATATGTATATATGTATAGCTACGTATCTCGTAAATATAGAAAGTTTTTTTATTCGAGAACTTTTTTAATTTGTTTTTTGTTCGTTCGTTCGTTCGTTCGTTCGTTTGGTAGCTTTTCCTTTTTCTTTTCTTTCGCATTCGTCCGAACAGTTATTTACGCAAAACATCATATTATTTCCTCCCTCTTTTCAACAAATTTTATTCATGTATTATTCTCTCTCCCTCCCTCCCTCTCTCCCTCCCTCCCTCCCTCTCTCTCTTTTTTTCTATGAATCACGCATACATTACATATATGCATTTACTAAAGAAACATTTCCTTCGAAATCGTTTACTCGTTCGTTTCCCTTCTCTTTTACTTTCAGAATTAATTCGTCCAAAAAAAAAAAAAAAAAGAAAAAAAGAAAGAAAAGAAAAAGAAAAAGAAAAAAAATAAAAATAGAAAACAGAACAAAAAATGGCGGGAAACGTATAGATACGTTTGAATCCTTAATGATACCTACAAAAAATCGAAGAAACTTCTTAGATAAGAGATTTTATTATATGGATATATTCGAATGAAAGTAGCAAATACGTCCATGCGCCTTATTCTCTCTCTCTCTCTCTCTCTCTCTCCCTCTCCCCTTCCTCCTCATCCTCATCCCTTTTCGTCGTACTCTTAGAGAACGCGCGCGGCGCGTTCTTCTTCTAACCACCGAGGGTATATATCTATTGGCCGGCAGCCAATTACACGAGGCAGCCGATAAATCACGGATCCCTGACCCAGTGCAGTTTTATATTTACGGAGGACGGTGGTGTTTGCGCCTGTGTGCAATGGAGGCACGCGCGCACGACGCTGACACTCGACTGGCGTTATCTCTCTTTCTTTCTCTCTCTCTCTCTTTCTCTCTCTATCTCTCTCTGTCTATCTGTCTCTCTCTGTCTCTCTCAACGATGTTCTCTCGAGTGCACGAAGCAACGGAGATGGGTGAACACGATGAAGAAGAAGAAGAGAGAGAGAAAGAGAGAGAGGTCGGCTTCTCTTACAAAAGGGGTGAGAGAAAGAGAGAGAGAGAGAGA
>NC_057696.1:1662186-1680619 GCF_014466175.1 Vespula pensylvanica
AAAAAAGAAGAGAGAAAACTTGAAAAATTCTTCAATGAAACTTCTCAATCATAAGATATTCACATATCTGATATATCTTATCGAATATCGAATTTGATATATATATATATATATCGAATCGAATTTGTTTCTTTTTTACTCTTTTTATGTATATATATATATATATATATATATATATATATATATTTCTTCTTTTACATTTTTTATTACACACACTTTCATTATAACTCACGTATACAAATAAATAGTATTCGCCAGAGATCATCTAATTTCTTTGAGTATCTTACCAATCTTATTTCAATCTCAATAAATACCTACTTATTTAATAATATATTATATACGTATATATTTTTATCTATATATAACTATTACGAATACTTGTAACTCATACTCGTAATAATTATCAATACTCGCATATTTAATTATACATACATATATATATACACCCACAGAGAAAGAGAGAAAGAGAGACAGATGTTGATCGTAACGAAACGAATAAAAAGATAAATTCGTAGATTGATTGATCGATGGATCATCGAAACTAAGTTTACCGGAGAGTTGTTTCATTCTTGGAATTCCTGATAATCTCCAGAGCGAAACTCGAGCCGAGTAAGTGCGATTCCTCTGGCACCTCCTCCTCCTTTACCTCCTCCTCCTTCATCTCCACCTCCATCTCTTCCTCCACCTACTCCACCTTCACCTCCCTCTTCTTCTTCTTCTTCTCCTCCTCATCCTTTTTCTTCTTCTTCTTCTTCTTCGTTTCGTAGTACGTATATAGGAGAGAGGTCTGGCCTCCGCCAGAGAGATTTCTTCCTGACCTGACGCAACGTGACATACTTTTGCCTTTACGTCGTCGCGACGATTCCTGAAACACGTCACAACGACGACGACTACGACGACGACGATAACGACGAAGACGAAGACGAAGACGAAGACGAAGAAGAGGAACGAGTAAAATCTTTCTTCGAGTCTTACCAGCAACGTCTGAATTCTCCAACCGAGAGAATACACATCCATCTGCTTGCATCCAAACCATGCGTGTGTATATATGTATATATATATGTACTTATAGTATATACATATATACATACAAACATACATACATACATATATATATAAATACGCAAAATACACGTTGAATCTCTCTCTCTCTCTCTCTCTCTTTCTCTCTCTCTCTTTCTCTCTCTCTCTTTCTTCCTCTCCCTCTTGAGTAACGGAATCGAACGTTATCATAGCTACATACACATGTCGTAGTTAGAAATTCATTTTCTCCGCCTGACAACTCGACTTTTCCAGTTTTTCTTCCCATTCCTTCTTTCTTTCCCTTTCGCCGTTCCTTTTCTCTCTTTTCACCAACGCTAATATAACTATGTTGATATAAAAAAGAAAGAATTATAGAGACAGACAAACGAACCAAGAGAGAGAGAGAGAGAGAGATACACACACACACACAGAGAAAGAGTAGATATAGAAAAATAGAGTAAGAAAGATAGACATAGTACGAAATATTATAGAAGTAGAAGTAGAAGTAGAAGTAGAAGAAGAGAAAAGTCTGCGACACCCGGTAGACCGGACGATCCAATTCCTCGGCCATTCGTGGCCGAGCGTACCGCCTCGCCCTCACCTCTTCTCAAGCCTTCACCTCTTACCCTACCACCCTCTCCTCTCTCTATTTCTCTATTTCTCTCTCACTCGCTCTCTTTCGCTCTCTATCATTCTCTCTCTCTCCCTATTTCCCTCTCACTCGCTCTCTATCATTCTCTCTCTCTCTCTTTCTCACTCTCTTTCGCTCTCTATCATTTTCTCTCTCCCTCTTTCTCTCTCTTTCTCTCTCTCTCTCTCTCTTTCTCTCGCTATACACTAACTCGACCTATCCCAACGACGCGACGTCTTTCTGTAACAGATGACTGTACTATCGAGCACGTCGAATCGCTAAGTTTTTTTCATCCCCCTTTTACACACCCAACCTTCCTCCTCCTTCTTCCATTTCTTTCTCTCTATCTTTCTTTCTCTTTTTCTCTCTCTCTCTCTCTGTCTGTACGTATGTCTGTCTCTGTCTCTATCTATTTATCTATCTTATTTCTCTGTCTGTCCATCTCTCCCTCTCCTTCTTTCTCTTCTTCTTTTTCTTCTTCTTCTTCTACTACTTCTTCTTCTTCTTTTTCTTCTTTTTACTTCTCTATCCATTCTTCGCATTCTTCTTACTCTTACTTCTACATAATATGTATATATATATATATATATATTTTTTGTTTTGTTTTGTTTTATTCTTTAGAGATTAGAAATATGAACGAAATGAAATGCGCTCGAGTATCGACTACGTGAGTAACCTCACGTGTCGCTATCAACCATTTTTTGTTTGTTTTGCTTTCTTTTATTTTTTTGTTTCTTTTTTACTCCTCTTGTTTTTCTTTTTCCACTTCTCAATATCACTATCATACAGTATGTATCGCTATATAACAGTAAGAGTGATTTCTCCTTTATTCCGGAATCTCGTTTGCTCACCCCTTTTCCTCTAGAAGATGAGATATCTTCTTCTATCTCTTTTCCCTTTCTCTTGTTTCCCATCTCTCTCTCTCTCTCTTTCTCTCCTTTTCTTTCTCTCTCATACGCATATACGCACGTACATATTCATTCACTCTTTCACTCTTGAATATATACGGATGAGGAAGATGACAATTTTGGAGTATCAATGACAACTGAGAATAACAATTGGACTCCGTTATAACGTTGATCATCATTAAAAGAGATGAGATCTCTCTCTCTCTCTCTCTCTCTCTTTCTCTCTATATATGTTTATGTATCACTATCTATCTCTATTTTTCTATTTCTCTATTTCCCTATCTTTTTCGAAGATATACGAAAGAAGAAATTTACGATTTTGAGTATTAGTAACAAAACCGAGAATACCGTTTTCACATAAGGAACGATTCTTGAGAATGTACGCTAGATAGAAAGAGATAGACAGAGAAAATGAGAGAGAGAGAGAGAGAAAGAGAGAGGGAGAGAGAGAAAGAGAGAGAGAGAGAGATAGAGAGAGAGAGGAGAGAGAGGGCAAAGGGCCTGGTCGCGGAAAAGTAACAGTACCTACGAGACTCGCCAACGAAGCTGATGTACCCTACACACAACATACATACATACATACATATTTACATACACACATATACAAATATGTACTAGACTATATAACATAAGGAGGGTGTGTAGAACATGCTCTATGCTTATATATATAATATAATACTTTCATACATACATATATAATCGAATAAGTATATAATAAGCATAATATGTATATATATTTATATATATATATATATACACATAATAGAACGTAGACGTATCGTATATGCATATATGAATTCATACATGTGTTCGTCGTGCAAATGCGTGTGGTTATATATCTCCCTATATTTATATATGTGTGTGTGTATGTATGTCTATGTCTCTATGTATACGTGTATGTATACGTGTATGTATATGTGTAGAGAGGTCTGGTGGCTGCTCGACTGCCTGCCTCGGGTGCGCTGCCCGGCAGGACGTTGAACCCAGCGCGACTCAACCTGGGGATCATCCGCGAGCACACATAGGGCTCTACTCCCCACCACTTTCCTTTCTGTTACCATCTTTTTCTTTCTCTCTTTCACTCTTGTCTCTCTCTCTCTCTCTCTCTCTCTCTCTCTCTCTCTCTCTCTCTCTCTCTCTCTCTCTCTGTCTGTTGCTTCGATATTTCGTTCGAGCACGGTGTTCACGCGAAGAGAGGATGAAGGTGGTGCTCCACCTGCGAGAACATTCTCCAGGGGCCGTCGTACCCACCTGCGTCTACCCAATGACGATGACGACTACGAGGATGATGAAGATGAGGATGATGATCGTAATAGTGATGAATAACGATGTTAACGTTATTAAAAAGAGAGAGATAGAAATAGGGAGAAAGAAAAAGAATGTTTTATGTAATTTTTGCAAGGTTTTTTGCTGATAAGATTTTGCTTTTGAACGTACTTGTTTATAGATATTATTGGTAATGATGATAATGATGCTAATGAAAAAGAAAGAGAGCGAGTAAGTTTTATGTAATTTCGAGGTTTTGCTTTGAAAGATCTCGTTTTTTAATGTTTATTTCATGAACATTGTTTACGATGATGGTGATGATAGAATAGAGAATGAGGGTGAATGATTTTTATGTTATTTAGAAAATGATAATATGGTAGTGTTTCGTTTTTCAATGAAAATTATTAATGGTAATTATGAAAGAGAGAAAAAGAGAGAAAGAGAAATGATTAATATTTAATTCGGAAGACATTCTTATATTCTGATATTAAGATTTATTTTTTTCATGGAAATAATATATAAATAACGATGACGAGGACGATGATTCGATGATAATGAAAAAGAAAAAGAGAGAAAAAAAGAAAGATAATGAAACTTGAGAATGATTGTCGTCTCATTGTTGGAAAGTGGTTTCGAGTGTTGATCATTCAAGATTCCTTTTTCTTATATAATAAATTCTATTTGATTTGATGATAATCATTCGATGTTGAAGATAATGATAATTGAGAAGGAAGAATGACACTCGAGAATGATTGACATTTTATTCTTGAAAAGTGATTAAGAGTGATTAGGTATTGAAATTCGTCTTTTTTTAATGTGTGTATTTGCAAAAAAAAGAAAACGAAATAAAATAATCATTGATATTATTGTCCGAGGACGACGATAATGGGACAATGATTTTTATCTATTTCGAAAAATCTTTAAGTTGTATCATTATTTTGTGAGAATATATATTTGTTCGATAATAATCATCGATAACAATCAGGATAGCAATATTGATAAAAAAAAAACAGATATAGCAACAATATTTCCAAAAACAAAATAATTTCCAACTAATTCGAAAATTCTATCAGATTTCTTTCGCATTATCATATCAGTGTCATAATGAACCAAATCGAAATCTGCCATAAATTCGTCTACTCGATAAATTCATTTGATAAGAATATTAACAAAAAAAAAAAAAATAAATAAATAAATAAATAAATAAAAGAGAAAAAGAAAAGAAAAAGATCATAAATCCCAAGAAAATAATGTCTAAAAACATTCAACAAATTCAAAAAGAAAACCAAGCTATAAATTCATTTGACAAGAAATAAAAAACCATTAACAATCACGACGACGTTAACGTTAACAAAAAATAGATAACATATTCTATCTTCCTTCAATCCCCCATGTAAATAATATCCATCGATTTTAAAAAATAAAAAACTGATAAAAAACCTACTTCATAAAAACCTCCAATAAATTTATTAATAAGATATAATAATCAATCCAATGAAATAAACTAAACTGAACTAAACTAAACTAAACTAAACTAAACTAAACTAAACTAAACTAAAATAAAATAAAATAAAATAAAATAAAGTAAATGACAACAACAAAAAAATAAAAAAGAAGAAGAAGAAGAGAAGGAAAAAAATATATAAAAACTAAGAGAAAAAAAACAAAGATAGAAAGAAAGAAAGAAAGAAAGAAAGAAAGAAAATCATAGAGTAGGAGGTGGATGAGAATGAGAAGGTTGAGAAGATAGAGCGACCGTTCTGCGTGGCCTCCACCACAGCAACTCTCTCTCTCTCTCTCTCTCTCTCTCTCTCTCTCTTTTTCTCTCTTTCTCTCTCTTATTCTCAGCAGTCGCGATCCTAACGGTTCTCTCCGTGGTTCACGCACGTGAACACGTTCTCTCGTTATCTTCTCTCTCCCTACTCTTCTTTGGTGGTACGGAGCGTTACGAGCGCGCGAAAGAAAACGTCCGGAGAATCGGAGGAAAGAAAGTAAAAGAAAAAGTCGAAAGCTGGATTACTACTTTTCTCTCTCTCTTTCTTTCTTTCTCTTTTTCTCTCTTTCTTTTCGTTCATCTCGTAGGCAACGTTTCTAAACTTGCTGTGCTTGAGCTAGAAAGACTGACTCACTCTCTTTCGCGAACACCAGGAAGAAGAAGAAGGAGAAGAAGAAGAAGAAGACGAAGAAGAAGAAGAAGAAGAAGAAGAAGAAGAAAAAGAGAGGATAAGAGAGAAATCTAGAATGTGCAAGAGAGAAAGAGAGAGAGAGAAAAGTGAAGCTGGAAAGGCACACGGCTATCGTAAACACACAGGGGCGGCCCTTTCTTGCCTGAAGTAAATATTCCAGCTGACTCGGCTTTTATACGTTGCGTTAAATCGCCGTAAAACGCGTACGACGACTTTCGAGTGAATGCGGGCGGATGGTTTTAAGAGAGGTGAGTGAGAAAGAGAGAAAGAGAGAAAGAGAGAGATGGAGGGTGAAGAATAATTTTGATAACTCGTTTTACGACGAACATCTTCCTTTTTCTTTTCTTTTTTTTGCTCTCTCTGTTTTTCTCTTTCTTTTTATTTTCTTACGTACGTGACCGACTCGATAAATAAATATATATATATATACATATATATATATATATGTATATATATATAGCTATACACATACATATGTAACTTTTAAGCTTTTCTTATAAATATCTTTATTCTCTCTCGCAATTTTCTTAAAATAGAAGAGAAAGGATAAAAAAAGAAAAAAAAAAATTCTTCCTTTTAATTAATTCAACTTTTTCTTTTTTCTTAGATATATCAATTAAATTAAATTGAATTTAATTAAATTAGATTTTGATTCGATTCGATTCGATTCGATTCGATATGATTTAATTTGATTTAGTTTTCTCTGTGCGATGTTCTAGATTGTATTAATAAATACACACTAATATATTTTTTCATAAAATATATATCTTCCTTTTAATTTAATTATTATCTCGATAATGTATGTTAATTAATTTTTAATTTAATTTAATTTTAATTATATCATTCCCTCCGTAGAGTATAAATAAAATCTTTTCTTTTTTTTTTTTTATAAATTATAAACAAAAAAATATTTATTCTCTTCGAGAAAGAAAGAAGAAGAAGAAGTGGAAGAAAAAAGAAAAAAAAAAAAAAGATCGTTATTCAATTTTTATATCTTACATCCATCTTACGTTTCTATCTTTAGTGATCTTTCATTATTCTAAAGACCATAAAAATGACAAATTTTTTATTATCTATAAATAAATAAAAAGAAAAAAATGAAAAAGAAAAAATCTTTTAACGGATTATATATATATATATATATATATATATATATATATATATTGCGGAGTCCTTCATTTACGTTGACCCGAAATATCTTGAAAATATTTTTAATATCTATCAAAGAATATTCCTTTATAATCTGCATATATGATTATTTTGACGAAAAAAGAATTAAAAAAAAAAAAAAAAAAAAAAAAAAAAAAAAAAAAAAAAAAAAAATGAAAAAATAAAAAATAAGAGATAGAAAAAAAAGAGAAAAAAAAACGATAGGAGATAATTTTAAATACAGACTTTTAAATCTTACGAATAAATTCTCTTTCCCTTTTGCAAATGCAGGATGAAGAAAAAAAGAAAAAGTATTCAGATGGTTCGAAAGATCCTAGATGATTTTAAATGTCGATAATATCGATTCTACTTCCTTTTTTCGTTTTTCTTTTTTTTAGATAATAAAATAACAAGATTTTCTGGTTAGAACTAGATTAGATAGAGAAACTGGAAAAGAGAACAAAGAAACTAAAAATCCGTATTCGATTAGGAAACTCGAAGAAAAAATAAATCGCAGATGATTAATATCATCTAGAAAGTTTTTCATTCGATCTAGAAACTTTTCATGTTTGTATTATATACGTAGAACGAACCCTAATATATATATATATACATACATACATACATACATATATTTTACCATTCTGCAAATATTTTGCATTCCAATTTGTAGAAATATTCGCAGTATCCTAAACAAATCTTATTCTATACGTCAAAGATGCGTATACATGCGTGCATACGGGAGTGTGTGTGTGTGTGTGTGAAGGATACGTACAACCCTCCCTAAAGATAAAACATTGATATCCCTTTCCTTCATAGTTCCCCACACCGCACTTCCACCCACCTCTCTCTCTCTCTCTCTGTATTTCTATTTCTATTTCTATTTCTATCTCTATCTCTCTCCCTATCTCTATTTCTATCTGTCTCTTTTCCTCACACTTTTTCTTGATTTTCCGTGGAAATCGGATCGGCAGGATAGTGAAAGTAACGTGTGCTCACGCGCACAAGAAACGCGGAAAGAAACAAAGAAAGGTGGAAAAGAGTGGTCGATCACTTAGCTAGCAAATCAAAGAGAGAGATAGTATACGTGTATGAGAAAGAGACAGAAAGAGAACACTACATCTCTCTCTCTCTCTCTCTCTCTCTCTATATATATATATATATATATATATATATATCTTTCTTTTACGTTTCTTAAGGTGGATGAAAGTTATCGGAGAAAGCCAATTGGAATCGGACCTCTTGCTCGCACTTGCACGTAAATAACGCTAAGATCGGACGCGTTTGTCGCACCGCCACGTTAGAAACAGAGAGAGAGAGAGAGAAAGAGAGAGGTTCGAGAAGTGGGGGGTACAAGAAGAAGAAGAAGAGGTGGCGGAGAAAGGAAGACAGAGAGAGGGAAAAAGATAGAGAGAGAGGGAGAAAGATAGAGAGAGAGAGAGAGAGAGAGAGAGAGAGAGAGAGAGAAAGAGAGAGGGTGGTAGAGGAGTTGGGAGGTACAGAGGGAAAGAGAGAGGGAGAGGGAGAGAAAATAAGTGCACTCGTGTGCGATGTGCAGCGTAGAGCAGCTCGCCGAGAGCCTTTACGTAACTTTGCAGCGTTCCTCTTTCCGCGCCACGACCGCAGGGCCGCACTTATATTGTTAGTCACATCGATATTTCCGCGATCGACGATATTATTTTCGAATAATGTCCTTTTCTAAATGGCTCTAAACGAAATGAATTCTTTTATTGTTCGTTTGTTCCTTCGTTTGTTTGTTTGTTTGTTTGTTCGGACTTTTTTCTTTTTCTTTTTTGCTCTTATCGACGATCGACGAGAAAATTTGTAATTACATAATGATTTTTCTTTTTCTTCTTCTTCTTCTTCTTTTTTTTTTATTATTATCATTAATTAAAACACGATTAAAACGTACGTTTAATATTTGTTAGTTTAATACTTAAAAGGACTAATCGCGATAATATATATTCTTGGCTCTTCCTTTCTTTCTTTATTTTTTCTACGTCTTTTTCCTTTTTTAAGGAAATTAAATATGAAGACGAAAATGAGGTCAATTTTGTATTAGAATTCTTCGTTAAGAAGAGTTGACTGAACGGAATCATGTAACAAATATCGCATTGATTTTTAGCGTAAATTAGACATTTGATTTATTCGAGGATAAATGTTTTTATAAATATTTTGCCGAGTTGCAAATTTCCTATGTAGTCTATACCTAATTAGTTCTATTCGCAATAGCGAAAGTATGAAAAAATGAACATTCTTTTTGAAATGTTTGTCAGTGGAGAATGCCCCAACCGTCGATCAACAGTTCTCGAACAAGAATCGCATAAAGTTTTCATTTAATCGTCTTCTGTATCGGATTTTTCATAAAAAGAAAAAGAAAAGTTAATGCGAAAAATTTCGACTCGACTGATATCTGATTCTCTCATTAATCGATCATCGATCGATTAATTCTAAATTGAAAGATGATTCCATCTTATGGATCAACTCGAAAATAAAAAAATTATAACTTGTTCAAATGATTCGCGATCGATTTAAAACTGAAAATAACGATACTGTCTGTATCTATCTCTTCTTCTCTTTCCCCTAATCCGTCCTCAAAGAAAGATAAAGTATAGCAAAGAAAAAATTTGCAAAATTCAAATTTTCTCGCTAAATAGTACCGTCAACATGTCGCATTTTAAATCCGCTCACAAACAATTCGAACTGAAACTTTCTAAATGTTTTAATGATCAAAAAACAAAATGAGAGGAGAGAAACAACAAAACAATTTACACAGATTGTCCATATACTTTTTTCTTTCGTCTAAATAATCCAATATATAAAAATTAAAAAAAGAAAGTATTTCTGATACTTCTGTTGATTTGAATTTTCCCGCCAAAGAAATTGGACCAATGAACATATGGCGGGAAGATCGTATTGGTTTTATATTGAACATTGTCCCTAATATAAGATTCTCGAAAAAAGAAAAAAAGAAAAGAAAAGAAAAGAAAAGAAGGGAAAAGAAAAAGAATGGACGCAAGTTGTTCCGGTAGACTGGTCGATAATATCGACGTCGCGGTGGCGTAATTTTATGATAAAAACGGGAAGAATGGAGTAGAACATGCGATCGGAAGAAATCGATGCTTCGATAAGATCGTTGCTCGACCAAAGGATCCGATTTATATAGTAGAAATATAAGCAAACTTTCAGAATACGCATATACATGTACACACACACACACACACACACACACATACACAATATGTGTGTGTATAATATATACATATTCACATAGATAGATAGACAGATAGATAGATAGATAGATAGATAGATAGAAAATCATCGTTTCAATTTAAAACAACTACATATAGTTTGTTTATTCAATATCTAATGAATAAAATATCTATATATCCATATAAATATAAAATGACGTTGTATCAATTTGAAACAAGTATAGTTTGTCCATTAAACGTTTAATGAATGCATATATGTATATCTAATGACTGCATTATACGTAACGAGGAATACATATGTATATATAACTATCTGTATATAGATACAAAATGACGTCGTTTCAATTTCAAACAAGTATATAGTTTGTTCGTTGAAATAGTAATATTCCGTCATTAAAGAGATTTGAACTTAGATCTTTAAAACAAATACTGATCTTTCCTGGGATACGTTTAAACGAGAGAAAAAAAGAAAGAAACAAGAAAAGAAAGAAAAGAAAAATGGGAAAAGAGGAAAAAAGAATGGAAGGAAATTGTTCTCTTGTATTAAATTTTTTTCTTTTCTTTTTCGTTCTCTTTTCTTTTTCTTTTCTTTTCTTTTCTTTTTTTTTTTTTTTTTTTTTTTTTTTTTGAAATAATGACAAGAATAAAGCGAGGGATCGATATGATACGCACACTAAATTATAGCTTATAGCAATACTCGTTTTATTTATGACTACACATCGCGTAATTACTTATCTTATCGGTATAGTCGTATAAGTATCGTTGAAGTCACGTAATTAGGTGTCAACGCGATCGCCGGTGTACAATAAGAAATTCTCTCTCTCTCTCTCTCTCTCTCAGTTTCTCTCTTTTCAACCAATACCAGAAATCGTAGGTTTCTCATTTAAAATACCTTCAAGATCTAATAAGTAAGAGAAAAGATTAGAGAACCTGATTTCAATGTCGATAATAGCAGGTAATCTTAAGTATGTATGCATGTATGTATATATGTATGTATGTATATGTTTGCAGGCCAAGAAGATCCAGAAAGATCAAAGACGATAGGACGTGGTAAGAAATTCAAAGAGGGATCTAATGTTCTAACGAAAATGCCGAAGATCCTTGGACCGTTAGGAATGCTCTATGAATGCATGGAAAGTAGGATACGTATCAAGGTAGGTCACGAATTTCTGTTTTGTCGATTGTTAAAAAAAGATTTATCTTTTCTTTTTCTTTTTTTTTTCTGATCGAATATTTTCTTATCTTCTTTCTTATTTTTCCATTTTTTCAACGAATATTAAATCATTTGCTAATACGATCATTATAGATGATTTGTTCATAATAATATTTATTATAGTAGTTGTTTATGTAAGAAATTTTGAAATATATACGATATATATATATATATATTTATATAATATTAGTATTATATTATACTACTTTTATAGTGTTATATTGTATCGTACTGTATTGAAAGAATAGAAATATAATATACTTATTTTTAAAACCATTATGTTGTATTTATAGTATTAAATACAGTATTATACTTTATTATAGAATTATACTCTACTTATAGTTTCAATAAAGTACTATATTATATCATAAGAATACTGCAATACTACCAATACTATATCATTAAAATAATACTATAAATATAAATATATCAAGATAAATAAAAAGCAAAATGAAAGAAATAAAATAAATAACAATAATACCATTAAAATGATAACTAATATTATCGAACATTCATGAATGGAAAATTATTCGTTTTAACTTAACTGAAAGGAATGAAAAGAAAATTAAACACACACACACACAAAATACGATACATAAATATATCGCGATCTATCGAGATCTGATCGCGAAAAATCGACCATGTTATACTTCTTACACATATGAAAAAGAACAAAAGAAGAAAAAAAATGATAAAAAGGATAGAAAAAAAAAAAAAATAGAAACAAAATGTAAAAGTAAAATAAAGCGACAAAAAAGAAAAGAAAAGAAAAGAAAAGAACCAAAAAAGAAAAAGAGAGAGAGAGAGAAAAGTTCGTGGGCAGCCCTGAAAGCAACGAATCCAAGAGAACTCGCCTACGCGTGCCATTTCTTCTTCTGACCCCTGGCATTGTGCGCTGGGACTCGCACTTATGTACATATATGTATGTATGTATCTACATTACACGCGACTGACACACTTTCGCGTTTTCGACCAGCATAGCGCGGCATGGTGCGGCGTGTCGACAAACTCGAAGCTCTAGTGACACGTGCGGCAGCCCTTCGTAAGGGCACCATACTCAAGGGGGTGGAAAGGGATATTATATACTATGCTACCTAGAAAGACCTATGTCTTCTTGTGTATACCGTCGATTCTATACTATGCTTTATATATATATATATATATATATATATATATATATATAAAGGAGAAAGCAAAACGTTTCTGGGGTCAACACTCGTAGCCATGGTAACTTAGTCAGGAGGGCAAGGGGAACCTTTCGTCATCCCTTGTACCTCTTAAGTTTTCGTTCGAGACGCAAAAAGACAAGGTCGAACGATCTTCTCTCTTCTTCCAAAGGCAACACGAATAATCGGGAACCTTTGTCCCTTTTTTTCCTTTCCTTTTCTTTTCTCTTTTTTTTTTCTTCCTTTTTTTCCTTCTTCTTCTTCTTCTTCTTCTTCTCCTTTTCTTTCCTTCTTTTTTTTCTTTTTTCTTTTTCTTTCTTTTTTTTCTTTTTTTTTTTTCGATCAAATAGTTTCATTCTTTTCTTTCCCTTCTTTCTTTTTTTTTTTTTTTTTTTTTTTTTTTTTTTTTTTTTTTTTTTTACATCTTCGTTGTATTATTAATTGGATATATTAGTTATTAGTAAATTTATTTCAGGGAATATTCCTGATTTTATTTTTATCAGTTAATCAATTAATTGATTGATTAATCGATTCATTGATTCATTCATTCGTTGATTCATTCATTCATTCACTTATTTATTTATTTATCTATTTAATTATTTATAGGTTCTCTTTTATACATCGTAATTTTAGATATCTTCTTTTTCCTCTTGGTTTTTTTTTTCTTTTTTTTTTTTTTTTACGGAAAAGATAAGTATTTCATTTTGATTTTATTGTTAATTAGTTTCAAACGTATTGTACATTTCGAATCGAGCTAAAAAAGAAAGGAAAAAGGTGACTATTCGATTATTGATTCCGTTTAAATTTAAATAAAGTTTTTAAATTTTAGATAAGTATTTAAATGTAAAATTTCGACAGAATATTTTATGTATATGTATATATATATATATATATATATATTTCTTCCTTCTCTCTCTCTCTCTCTCTCTCTCTCTTTTTTAGTAAACCTCCTTTTGTACAAAATATCCTGTTTATTTATCGGAGCAAAAAATATTTTTTACTTCATTGACTTTCCACTGACTTTATATATCTCTTTTTGAAAGAACAAAATCGATTCACAATTTAATCACAGATATTACGGATACCTTTCGAAAAAGAAAAAAGAAAAAGAAAAAAGAAAAAGTAAAAGAAGGATTAACTAAGAGCTCATTAAAAATATCTAGTTCTATTTCAAATGAGCTATTTCGATCGTCAATAAGAAAGCAAATCGAGAGAAATCCGATGTTGTGTTACCGGTTAAATAGCAAACAAAAAAATAATAAAAAAGACAAAGAAAAAAGGACAAGAAAAAGAAAAACAACGAAGCTAAAAAAAAAAACAGCCGAAAAAGGTGGAAAAATAATGATAAAAAAAGAAAAGAAAGAAAAAGAAAAAGAAAAAGAAAGAAGAAACGATTGTAAAGATTTGGTATGATGATTGATTCCGTTTTCCGCTTTTAAAATCCAGTTCTTCTAGATTTGGAAGTCCGGTTGGTCGAGCTGGCTAGTTGGAAATCGATTGCTAACTTTCCAAACTCCGTTTATTCTTACTAAGAAACGCATTAAAGGAAAGAAACAGAGAGATAGAAAAAGTGTGAGAGAGAGAGAGAGAGAGAAAGAGAGAGATAAGAAGACATTTCAAATGATATCTGTCTATATACATTTATATTTATCGTTCGTGCTATTATTAACGATGTATATATGATCGATAAAAAATAAAAAATTAAAAAAAAAAAAAAAAACAAAAAGAAGAAAGAAGAAAAAAGAATTGAAAAAGAAAGAATATTGACTAAAACGAGTGCTATTTTCCTTGTCGTTTTTTTTCTGTCTCTCTCTCTATCTCTCTCTCTCTCTCTCTTTCTATATCTTTTTCTCTCTTGCTCGACTAATTAGATATTAGCGACGAAACAGAGGCATAGAAAAGAAAAGAAAAAGAAAACTCAATAAAAGGATCGCCATTTTTTGTTGTTGTTTTTCTCATCTGTCTCTCTCTCTCTCTCTCTCTCTCTCTTTTTCTCTCTCTCTCTTTTTCTCTCTCTTTCTTTTTCTTTCTCTTTCTCTTTCTCTTTCTTTCTTTTTTAGTCGACCCAATTCTTTTCACGATCGCGTCCGTATCGCGTTCCTTCCCATTTCCAATTTAAAAACAGGTTCCATAATTAGAATCCATTAAAAGATCGTACATGCGACAATGACGAGCGTAACTCGGCTTGATTAATTACCTTCGTTAACTTTCGTCGTTAGTTAGTAGAGCGAGATACATATACATATACATTTACATTACATATACATATACATATATATATATATATATATATATATATATTCGTAGGATCGTTATTTCATTGGTCAATATATTTTTTCTCACTCTTTCTTTTTCTCTCTCTCTCTTTTTTTCTTTTTTTTTCTTCTTTTTTCTATGTAAAATCATGTAAGATCATCATCGATCTTATCCTTGAAGGTATAGCCTAATCGTTGGTCGTCGTCAACGAGAAGCCATTTGCATCCGGAAAGAGGACTCTTTACGATCGGTAAAAGACGATCGCTTGACCTTCAAAGACTCGTCTCACCAACGAAGAAAGTTCTTTCCTTGAAAGGGACACCTCTCTCTTTCTTACTCTTTCTACTTGTTCACATGTTCTCATTCCCAATTGCGTACGATATTATCACGAAACGATTGAATCATTATGTAACTTCCACATTTAATACCGTACTCCGATTCAATATCTTCTTTTTCTTCTTCTTTTTTTTTTTTTATTATTTCTTGACCAATCTATCTTCAGCGACCTACATTCTGTGTATTAGAAACTCTGTTTTTTTTTCCTTTTTTATTTTTTTACTCGGCACTCGAATGTTATAATATTAAATGATAAATAATTGTAATCATTCGTGTCGTAATTTTTTCTTTTCCTTCTTTATTTTTTTCTTTTTAACGAATATCAAAAATTAAAATCTTTTTAATAAATGATAAATAATATATGGAACAACGATAATAAATAATATCATTTATGTCGTACTTTCTTTTCTTTAACTTCTTTTTTCTTTTCTTTTTTTAAATAAATATTTTAACGATCGTGAAGAAGAGATATAGAATATTGGATACGCATTTGAATGATATTAAATATAGTTGTTTATTAATTGGTGATTCGTTCATCGGTTCGTTTTGAATTACGACGTGACCTATTAGAACCGTCTTTTTAATCGTTACGCGAATATAAAATAATGATGAATTTTTTAATCGACGGATATCGACGTTTGATTTAATTCTCAAGGAAAATTATTTTCATACGATCGTTATTGTGATACCAAGAAGAAAATGATTATGCGATGTTTTAATAGTTTTCCATTTTCATCTTACGCCGCGTTCGATTTATTAAAAAAAAAAAAAGCGATAAAAAAAAGGAGAATTTACAAAATCTTTACGATCGTTGGCAAGAAAAAAAAAAGAGAGAAAAAAAATTTAACGTTTTATTAATATCATTTAATAATTGATTCTCTCTTTTTTCTGTTTTCTCAAAGCCACTTACAAATGACTTACTAGATTGTTTTTCATTTATTATTCTAATACGAAGTATAATAATGACTCTTACGTCATTACGACCGATTCATATCATTTAATTCATAAAAAAAAAAAAAAAAAAAAAAAAAAAAATACAAAACAAAAAAGAAAAAGAAGTTCGTACGTTCGTCAGGAAGTTAAAATAATTCAATGCATTTGTACAATAACGATCAAACAATCGAACTAAATAATTAAGTCGAGATTTTAATTTCGAACGAATTAAGTCATCATTATTAAAACTATTTCATTTTATCCGAATAGAAAAATTCATTTTATTATCAATCGAATTATATTTATATCTTTTTCTAAATAAAACTAAAAGAATTTATTAAGCATACACACACACACACATAATATAATATAATATCGGCTTTCGAAAAGTACGATTTTCTAGAATATCAATCTACCGATGAAAAAGGATCCTTCGATCTCCGTGTCCAGAGATCCTTTTAGAATCGTGTGAGTTAACGATCAAGAAGATAGATAGATGGTCCTTGAAAAATCTCGACTTGCTCTATGCGACGATAAAGGCGATCTTGCTTGCGTACGTCGTCCTTCGAACGATCGAATCTTCTTTCTCGTTGGATCGAGCAAGGATGGATCGTAAAAGAATCTTAAGGATTCCTTAGAATCGATTTCAAGTTAATCCACAATAACGCCTTGCTTTTCCTCAATGGCGTTAACTGTGACAAGTATAGAGAGACGGACATATACATAGACATTCACACACACATGCATATGCAGATACACGTAGACGTAGACGTAGACGTAGACGTAGACGTAGACGTAGATATATATATACATATATTAAATTTCTAAGATCGTGGATCTATCGAAGGCACGCGACGACGAGTCACGCACGAACACACGCTCACGCGTGAGCAGCATCGAATACTACTTTGATGTTCTCTCTCTCTCTCTCTCTCTCTCTCTCTCTCTTTGTTTTTTATCTCTCTTTATCATTATCTCTATCTATCTTTATTTCTATCTATTTCTTGCAATTAGTTTTCATTGCGACAATGGCGTTCATAGGTAGTACATAGTATACCAACGCGAAAGGCATTGACAGGGGCCTTGCCACGACAACTATACTTCCGCGTATCAGGCTGCTGTATATATATATATATATTCTATCTCTCTCTCTCTCTGTATATATATATATATATATATATATATATATATATATATATATATATAAGAATGATTTTTGTCGTTTAAATCGATCTTTGTCTTTTCTTTTTACTATCTTTCTTTCTTTCTTTCTCTTTCTCTTTCTCTTTCTCTTTCTCTCACTCTTTTCACCCTCCAACCCCTTTCTCTCCTTTTTTTCTTTTATTTTTTTTTCTCTTATTTTTTTTTCCTTTTACCGAGAACTCGAAACAACCTTCTCTTGGTATTTTCGTTATTCCGAATACGTTTCGAGGTTCCTTCCTTCGAACAGCAGCTGCGAATATAATTGTCTACCGATTTCACCTCGACTCGTATTATCTTCCTTTCTCTCTCTCTCTCTCTCTCTCTCTCTCTCTATATATATATATATATATATATATATATATATATATATATTTTTTCTTTTCTTTTCTTTTTCTCTCATTCTCTTATTCTCTCTCTTTCTTTTTATTATCTTCTGAGGAAAGGATACATTTTTTGAAGAAAAGACACACATTGTATGTATTTCTAATATTCCAACAATTAATAATTCAATTATATTCCCTTAATTAATTATCAACGAAACGTTATATTATACAACTTGTTATATATTTTATTCTTTTCGTCTTTTCTTTCTATTCTTTTCTTTTCTCTTTTTTTCTTGTTTTTGTTTTATATCGTACTTCGAAAGAACTTCGTTTCTTTTCTTTTTGTTTTTTCTTTCTTTTCTCTTTTCTTCTTTACAACTTTTTGATAAATCGATTTTGATGAACGATCGGTCTAATTTTGTTTTCAAATTAAGGTTTACACTAGAAACGCACGTGGCGTGCGAGGACACGTGGAAGCGTACGTGGCTGCCTTTGATAAACACTGGAATCTTGCACTGGAAGATTGCTTCGAGGTTTGGACACGTAAACGCAAAAGGAAAGCACCTGCTGCACTCGGTAACGTTTTTTATTTTATTTATTTCATTCTCTTTCTCACTTTCTTTCATTT
>NC_057696.1:1680830-1689039 GCF_014466175.1 Vespula pensylvanica
ATCCGTCATTTTTCTTTCTTTTATTATTATCATTCATCTATATGAAATTCGCTTATGCGAATTATGTTCCCTTCCGAATTATGCCAAACGTTTCTTGCAATTTATTTCTACGATAAATAACGATAAAAGTTCGGTGAGATATTTGATCGTTTCTTTTGACCGCCAATTTTATTTTTCTTTTCGATCATTCTCATTAATCTTCCGAAAAATATTAATATTAACGTGTGTGTGTAATATATATATATATATACATATGCATGTACGTGCATATGTGTTCTTTTTCGAATTATGCAAATGCCTAGTAAAATATGCATAGTTGCGCAATTAAAAATAAAAATTTTTTTTAGAGTTAGATTTTCAATAATCCGTTAACGTCGCCATCTTTTTCTCTTCCTTTTTTTTTCTCTCTTTTTTTTTTTTTCATCCTTGCATTGATCTCTCTCATTCAATGACTATTCTCATAAACGTGTAGTAGATACGTATGTATGTATATGTGATGTTTCGAGTTATGCAAATATGTCTGACAATATAGTTATGCAATGGAAAAATAAAAATAGTTAGATTCTCAGTAATTCGTTAACATTGCCATCTTTTTCTCTCTCTCTCTCTCTCTCTCTCTCTTTCTCTCTCTCTTCCTTTTTCTCTTTTTTCTTTCTTTCTATCTTTGCATTGATTTCTCTCGTTCAATAACTATTCTCATAAACGTATAATAATAACAATAATGATAATAATAATAATCCCATAAATACTATAAATTCGTTAGTATTAAATTCTTGTCGAATAGTTAACATCGCCATTTTTCTTTTTTTCTTCTTCTCCTTCTTATTTTAATCTTTTTATTGATCAACGAATAATCATATATATATATATATATACACGCACTCACACACGTATACTTGTGTGTATGCTTTTGTGTGTATATATATATATATACACGTGTGTATACGTGTATACATACATTCGTAATGCAATGAATCAGATATCATTGGGATGCTAATCGGGTTTATAAAAAGTTACGGTTGAGAACCGTAACCTCCGACATTTGCTAGACGAGTATTCTGCCATGGCGTGATTCGACAGATCGATCGGCCGATACGGCCCTGGAAAAATCGAACCACGCTTTGGAACATGGCGATATACATACATATGTACATACGTATGCGCTAGAAGAAACAACGAGGAGCGCGCGTGCAACCAAGGCTGATATCGTGCCAAGGAATCCTCTTTTTAATGACTTATGGTCGTTGTTACAAAAAATATTAACTTGACTTTACCTTTAATGTCAATGGAAAGAAAGAGAAAAAAGGAAGACGGAAAAGAAGAAAGAAAAGGCAAAAAAAAATATTACAGTAGGATTGTCGCATGAATTTTGGTTTTTCTTTCTTTTTTTTTTTTCTCTATTTTCTTTTTTTTCTTTTTTTGGCGTTTCTTCAATACTTTTGCAAAATAAATTGTATTGCAAAGTAGTGTGTTGCGTGTTGTAAATGAATGAATAATTCGAAATCTAAGGAACGTTCGTAATTGCATAATTTAATTTTTACGAATTTTGATTTTGTTCGTATCTGTTGGATTTGTATTATTGAATTTATTTCGTGCATTCTTGTTAATATCGAATAAATTGCATATATTTCATTACGCGATAAATAATTTAATAAATATTTGTGTGCGTCTGTGTGTATACACTTAAGTGTTCATACATTAATTCCTTACTATAATACTTTATATAATCATAATATGATTTTTTATATGAATGTATAATTATTAAATTCTGAATAAAAATAATAGAATAAAAGAAAAAACGATAATCCAATTAGTACGTAAAAATAATTTGCAATTATCTATTAAATAATAAATCAATAAATCTACTAAATGACTTGGATGATTATTACATATGAAATGAATTTCAAATCGATATCGAGAATCGTGTAAAAATAATTTTTGCATACGATCCTCGTAATATTGTTTTTTTTTTTTTTTTTTTTTTTTTTTTTTTTTTTTTTTTGAGGAAAATAAAAATATGTATCTGTATAAAGGATTGTTAGTAAAATTATTATCACGAGTATAGATTTCAACGGGAAATATTCGTTGTTTTATTTTTATCCTAATGCGTTACACCTGTCATCAGCGATATCAGTAAAGCAACTATGGCAATTCGTCATCCTAAGGCCATAACGATCTATTACTACTACTATTTCTACAACACTATACTGCTATAACGAGCTCTCATTAATATACCTTCTGAATATATATATCTACATAGTAAAATATAAGTATATGGAATTAGTATAATATCGAGTAATTTTTTAAACATTAAATCGCATAATAATAAATGCATAAATGATATAAATCATATTATTAATTATATTAAACATCTAATTTATTATTTCAATATATTTTTAATATAATCTCAATAAATTGATGTCCAAATTTTTAATATTTCATATCTAAATAAAAAAAGACTATTATTTCTTACAAAGTATTTTAACATATTAAAAAGTTATTAACCAATTTATTATTATTATTATTATTATTATTATTATATATATACACACGTACACACACACACACACATATATATACATATACACGTACGATGTACGTATACATATACGTACATACATCATACATGCATACATATATACATACATATATATTTATATTAAAATATTTAACGAATTTTTGTATCGCATAGTGAAGTTGTGCATTCTCTTTCGATTCACGCCATTCCTCCTCTTTCTCTTCCTCCTTCTCCGACTCCTTTTATAACGTTATTCCACTGACCTCGAAATACTATAATCTTTCACGCACACGCACGCACATGGAGCTTATCTTTCCTCGCGGATTTCGTATATCAATGAGAATATGCGCTAGACGTGCTACCGTTAATCGTAAACAATGTTTAATGCGTTACGATAAACCACAAAGTATTCTGCATTTATAACCTCGCTTATTTGTTTTAAAATAAAGAAAAAGACCAACAAGAAAAAAGAGAAGAAAAAAAGGAAGAAAAAAGAAGGAAACGAGATAAGTTCGCATATCTGTTTTCTTTTTTCTTCTTTTTTTTAAAAAAAAAAAAAAAAAAAAAAGAAAAAGAAAAACTAAATACACACGCACGTATATAGTATTGCATTTATATAGTATATACATCTCTTTGAAACATATACGCATACACGTAGAGAGACACACATGCACGTTACTCATAAATACTTCATATTTCATATTTTCGAAGGAATACAATTTTTAATTAAATTGAACAGATCAAAAAAAGGAAAAAAAAAAGACAGAGAAAGAAAGAAAAAAGAAAAAAAAAAAAGATCTTGACTCGCGTTATTTGCATAGTTTTCTGTTAAATCACTTTCACAATCACGGGGACATTTAAACGTACTTGGCATTCACTTCCTTGACTCGTGCATGTATCTACACATATATATATATATATATACACACATATGTACACACACACACACACAGACACATCAAATATGGATATATAGAGATAATAGTGTATCTATGAGAAGAGACACGCATATATTCTTGATCTTTCGACCAGTGGTGGTCTGACCATGAATGACTCTTACCACTGCTATGGTAGAAAGAAATAGAAAGACTTTACGTTCTCGCGTCCTTTAACCTTGTATTATACGGTGGCACCCTTTCCTTCAATCAAATGATCCATAGATATAAAGTTATCTTTTCGTTATCGTTATCTTTTTGCAACACGTTATACCATACAAGGTTAAACCCTAACATGTACATATATATATATATATATATATATATTTAGCACGGAAGTCCTATCGCATTTCCTTTTGAATTCCTGTTAAAATTTTTCCAATCTGACGTTTCACTTGTTGCTTCCTTCTTCTTCTTTTTTTTCTTTCTATTCATTTATTTAATTATTTCTTTATTTTTAAATCACTGTTACTTCGCGTATCAGTTATGAAAATATAAATGGAAAATTATATGAAAAGAAAGAATGAAAAAAAAAAAAAAAAGAAAAGAAAGAAAAAGTTTTTCTGGTATA
Organism: Vespula pensylvanica; assembly: GCF_014466175.1. Taxonomy (NCBI): domain Eukaryota; kingdom Metazoa; phylum Arthropoda; class Insecta; order Hymenoptera; family Vespidae; genus Vespula; species Vespula pensylvanica. The sequence goes on from NC_057696.1 coordinate 1,684,855, forward strand.
CGAAAGATTCGTGACATTTGTCGATTCGATCGTAGCATTCCTTTTTAATTAAAACTTTTGTTCGGGTTCAATGATCGAAATAATTTCTTTTTTATCTTTTTTTATTTTTTTTTTTCCTATCGATAAAAAAAAAAAAAGAAAGAAGAGATATATTATATTCGTCGTATTCTGTATTTGTCCGTTCAGTCGTCAATTTCATTTCGATTTTATCTTCGTTGATATTTTTTAATCGAATCTAACGCGGAATATAATTTTTAGTTTTATTTTCAATCATAGCAAAAAAAAAATCAAAAAAAAAAAAAAGAAAAGAAAAAAGAATAGAAAAGACAGAGAGAGAGAGAGAGAGAAATACATATCCGATATTTTTATTTATTTATTCCCCATTATTTGTCCGTCCAATTATTTCATCCGATAGTCGATGTTTTTAATTCGATTAAAAGATAAAAAGAATTCTTTCATTATTTTTTGAAACGAAAAAAAAAGAAAAAAAAAGAAAAAAAAAGGAAGAGAATATTTTGTTGTGACCACATCGCAACAGTCTTTCTTATTTTTTTTCTCTTTCTTTCTTTTCTTTCTTTTTTCTTTTTTTTTCTCTTCACAACAGTACCTCGTCCTTGATTGATCACTCTCGATTCAAATTCCATTATATCTCTTCAATTTATCCAAGATAAAATCAATCGCGTAACCTTTTCGATCATTTTATGGACTCGCGAGCGCTAGGTGTGCGTGCGTTTACGCGAATAATAAAATATTTAAACGCAATGAAACATTTCACACGTTAAACATAAACCAACGAAACAAAACCCGAAATCCGAAATTCAAAATCCGTAAGCCGTGATCCAAACTCGAGTTCAAACCAATCTGAATTAAAGTGAATCGATCGGAAACGTTAAAACAAAGAAGTAAAATATTATTCGTGGGACAAGAAAAGAAATAACAAAAAAAAAAATAATAAATAAATAAATAAATAAATAAAAGAAAGAAAAAAGAAGACGAAGAAAAAGAAAGTAAAATAAAAAAGGAGAAGAAAAAGTAAATAAAAAAAAAAAAGAAAAGAAAAGAAAAAAAGAGTCTTTGATCCGTTGTATATATCGAGCGAAGGGATACACATCCCGAGGTCGAACCTTAACTGCAGGGCAAGGACCGACCTTGACTACGAACGTGGTTGCTATGTTCGATATAAGAGATCCACGTTTCCCTCTATCTATCTCTCTCCATCCATCCCTCCCTCTGTCTCTCTCTCTCTGTCTCTCTCTTTCTCTCTTGCTCCTTTTCTTTCCCCGAATGTCTTCTTCCTTTGTACTTCCTCTCCCTTTTCTCCGCCTATACCTTTCGTTTGGCGCGTGCCCTACAACCTTCCAACGTCTCGCGTTTTCATTCATTGACTTAGAATCCCTACGAGGAGTCACGCTTCTTGACCTTCGTTTTGTACCTACATATATACTACACGTGTATGTGCGCGTGTACGTATGTATATGTATGTGTATATATGTATATATATGCAGCGTTTTTCAAATTACGAAATTAAGCGAAATAGCAGCGTTTAATTAAAAATCAATAAGTGTGTCGTAAAAAATTATAAAAATAAAAATTTGTAATTACTTTGTTTTTCCTTTTCACATAATTCAAATTAGCGAAATAATAAATGTCCCTTTTGTTATCTCGACTATTTTTCATTTTCTTGTTTCATTCATTTATTATTATACGCTATATATCACTGTACTGTATATACGTCAATATACCTATAAAGCGATGACAGTGTTCTAATTACAATTTTAAGATCATTTTTAAGTGTTTCGTTCATAAGTAAAAGTTTCATATATGTTGGTATATGGTATATTCATAAATATATAAGTTATCTTATTCAATTGTATAACTTATTCTTCTAATATAGCTTAATGTTCAACATATATATATATATCCGTTCGTATATTAATCTAATTGTCTAATTCTATCTTAAAAAAATCTATATATACATACATACATAAATGTGTGTGTGCGTGTGTATGAATATATAGATCAAAAAAAGAATTACGAAATACGGAAATCGCGAAAGGCGCAGAAACTCGGTTGGCCTACTGACGTACTTCGGAGTATCCTGAGGGGTCGAGAGGTCGTTGATACGTAGAGAGCTGGGAGTGTGCTGGCAGGCAAGACGACCTTGAAGACCACCAGTCCCCAGGATCGATGTCTGCCTCGTACACGTGTCTCGACGCCTCCACCTCTTTTTTCCCTCCCCCTTCTCCTACTTTACCCCTGATCCTTTTCCTTTAGGATCCACCCTTCGTCCTCCCTCTATATTTCCCCTCTTTTGTCTCTCTCTCTCTCTCTCTCTGTTTCTTTTTCTCTCTGTTTGCCTTTGTTTTTCTCTTTCTCTCTTTCTCTCACTTTCTCCCTCTCTTTATCTCTACTCCCACCCCTTTCACCGGCCACTGCTCTCTTCATTCCTCTTTCTTCTCTCTCAACCTCCCCCAATTTTCATGCTTACTTTATAGACACACATGCCAGCACATAAACAAGCTTTCGAATCCTATCGGGCCGCGAAAATCCAAAAATGAACACGAGGAAGACATTTTGCTCGTACGTACGTACAATCGTTGGATCATTTTGTATAAACTTTTATCAAAAGTTCAAGGACTGACTGAAGAGAAAAGATGGAACCAAAGAAAACTGTGAATCATATATATATATATATATATATATATATATATATATATATATATAGTATATTTTTAAGATTGTTACAGGAACAACAAGATTAAATTTCTTTTCATGATTTCTTTTTAAGGAATCCTTCCGAAAATAAATCGGTAAAAATGACGATGAGAAAATATTTTCAATGCATTAATCATGGTTACTCTTAACTTGTCAGATACTAAGGAGAAGGAAAAGACGACGAGGATGATGACTATGACGATGATGATGAGGGAAAAAGAACAAGAACAAGAAGAAGAAGAAGAAGAAGAAGAAGAAGAAGAAAAAGAAGACGAGGTAAAAGAGGAAGAAAAGAAAAAGAAGGAGGAGAGGGAGAAGAGGAGGACTACTACCTTCGTTCCTAAGGTAGTCTTGAAGAAGATCGAAGGAAAGACAGAGACCTTGGAGAGGCACGTGCCACAAATGTTATTGAGGGGAGAACAGGTCGCCATAATTGTCAAAATCAATTGAGTTTAGTACACCTACGTACTACGCATTTTCTTTCATTTTTGTTAAATATCTGTCTACGTTATTTTATATTTTTTTATATCGATATTTATGACGAATGAAACCGAAGATTAAAAAGAAAAAAAAAAAAAAAAGAAAGAAAAGAAAGAAAGAAATAGATATTCGAATACGAAGCGTTTGCAATATTTATTATCGCCGTAATATTGACGTTATTTTTATATATAGTTTTTTTTTTTATTTTTTTTATTTTTTTTTTTATTTCTTTTTCATTGTCCTCTTTTTCTTTAGGAAATAGCTATTATTTACGTTATTTACGTAGCAATATCTTTTAGTAGAAATTTTTCGTGCACGTGGTATTTGCGTAATCCTATTATTTTTTTTTTCCTTTCTTTTTTCTTTCTCTTTTTTTTTTTTTTTTTTTTTTCCTTTCTTTTTTCTTTCTCTTTTTTTTTTTTTTTTTTTTTTCTTTCATTTCGATCGACAATGCAAGGAGAGGGGACATTGTTCGACACGGTATCTAGTATTCGTTCGAAGAAATATTTAATATTGATTATCGTATAATTCCTTCGATCCTGGTTTTTTGTTTTTTCTTTCTTTCTTTCTTTCTTTTTTCTTTTTTCTTTTTTTTTTTTCCTTATTTCGATCGATAATACCGAGGGAGAAGAATATTGTTCCGCGATCCAGTAAAATTTCAAAGAGACATACGATATTTATTATCACGGTCTGTTTATCCTTTAATCGCATTTTTGTTTTCTCTTTTGATTTCTTTCTTTTTTCCTTTTATAACAATCGATAATGCAAAAGATGGGGAAATGTTATTATTCGACGATCTCACGATAAAATCTCACGGATATATTCACATCATACGTATAAATATATAATATTTATTTATTTACTCGCTAATATTCCTTCAATCCCAAGTTCCATTTTCCTCAATCTATTTTTCTATTCGAATTTTCGTTAAAACTAGGAATTAAAATAATCCGATAGAGTAAAATATTCGCGAGAGGAATATTCGCGGGA
>NC_057696.1:1692363-1693508 GCF_014466175.1 Vespula pensylvanica
CTCTCTCTCTCTCTCCCTCTCTCTCTGATTCTTTTTTCTTTCTCTTTTTTCTTACTACGAAGTGTTAATTGATTTAAGTGTTAGATATGAAAATAAAACTTTCGTTGAAGAAATCATGATCGATAGATCGATCGATTGATTTATTACGAGAAATCGTTTGAAGTAGATCATCGTTAGTGGCCTTTCTAGATCATTCATAATTTACATATGCATTCCGAATGGAAATGACTTTGAGATTCTTGACGAGAAGGAATAAAAAGAAATTGAAAGAGAGAGAAAAAATTATAGATCGTACACGAGGAAGTACTTAAAAGCGATTATATCTGTAATTAATAAATCATTCTCAATAATAACGTAATGAATTAGAATATTGATTGAATCTTAGTGATCCATCGATTTCGAGATCATAAAAACGTCTAATAAAAAGGAAAAAAGGAAAAGGAAACGGAAAAAGAAAAATTAAAAAATTAGAGAAAAGAAATATTGATCCTAAACAATAAGAAAGTATTAGGATCAACTGTAATTAATAGGATTATAGAAAATAATAATAATACTAATACATATGCAACATGAAGATGTTAATTATTAAATCTCTCGTTTCGTTTTCTTTTATAATTTCAAGACGTTCGAAATTGATTTAGAGCAAAAAATGAAAGTAAATTTTAGGTTTGAAGAAATGATCTATAGATCCTGAAAGAGAAATCGTATAACCTAGATCATCTCGATAGCGTCCCTTTCGAGATCATTCATTATTATATACTTCGAATCAAATGATCTCAATATTACAATAAAATTTTTGAAATGAAACGAGAGAAAGAAATATTGACGATAAACGACGAGTAAATAATTCATCATAAGTAATTAGAATCAACTGTAATTAACATTAATTAAATATAGTAATAATAACAATATACGATATCAAAATATTCATCGTAATTCCCTTTTATTATCAATTTCAACGTGATTGAAATTAATTGTTGAACTAGAAAATGAAAGTAAATTTTAGGTTAGTAGAAATGATCTGTAGATCCTGAAGGAGAAATCGTTAAAACTGGATCATCACGATACCGTCCTTTCGAGGTCTTTCGTGATTAAATACTCTTCTTAGAATAACTCTCTCCCACCCTCTCTCTCTCTCTCTCTCT
>NC_057696.1:1693608-1696108 GCF_014466175.1 Vespula pensylvanica
TCTCTCTCTCTCTCTCTCTCTCTCTCTCTCTCTCTTTCTCTCTCTTTCTATCTTATTCATAGTTGCGACTAACTCACTCTAAACGATAGAGAGATAGACGTCGGTCCAGGGCCGACGAGCGAGTGCCTTGGAGGCGTAATGACGATCGTAGAAGACCGTCGAGGCCGGTGTCCACGAGGTCCGCCAGTTTTATGAATGTAAGAGAGACAGATAGATATATAGATAGATAGATAGATGAATAAATAGATATATAGAAAGAGAGAAAGAAAGACGAATGATGTATATAACAGTTATCGTGTTTCCGAACGGAAAACGCGAGACGATGATAACAATGTGTTTCTAATAACAAATCGATTAACACATACTTATATGTATATATATATATATGTATATATATATATTATTTATTTATAATCAGATAAAAGTAAAGAAGAGAAATAAATACGAATGGTCCTTGATGTGTGATTTAAATTCAAATTATTTCTATCTTATCTCATAACAATGTGTTTGCGACAATAAATTGATTAACACATACTTGTATATATATATATATATATATATATATATATATATCGTGTAGATAAGTATTAGAAATATATATATATTATATATATATATACATATATATATTATTTGTAATCAATAAGAAGTAGGAGAAGTAGTAAATGTGGAAGGACCTTGATGTCTACAAATGAAAATTATATATCGCGTCGAAATTATTTCTAATGTTTCATTACGATGCATTCATATAACAAACGAATTGATCATCATATACTTATATTTATATTATCTATAATAATACAAAATAAATGAATAAATAAATAAAGAAACCAACTCCTTCGTGCGTTTAATTTCAATCGATATTTTTCCTGTCTCTAATGAATTAAATGAAAAATATTTCCAAAAAATATGTATACAACGTTCAACAAAAATTTAATTTTTTATAATATGCATCTCTCTCTCTCTCTTTATATATATATATATATATATATATATATATATATATGTATGTATGAAACCTTGGCACGGACAAGATAGCGTTGTAAGCGCGTTTAGTTGCGCGAGTGGAGCGCAAACTACTAATGACGAATTTGGCCTTCCAGAATTGCAACGAGTTTTTCGTACGTCATAAATGTAGACGGACGCGTTGATTCAACGATGCGTTAAGATCATCGTCGTAAGTGAAAGATCCCCTAAAAACAGCAGCAGTAGCAACAGCAGCAGCAGTAGCATCAGTTGCATTAGTATCAATAGCAGCAGCAGCAGCAGCAGCAGCAGCAGCAACAGCAGCAGTAGCAGCATCAGTAACAGCAACAGCAGTACATCTAACCCGAAGGTCTTCTCTCTGTTCTCTGCTCTACACCCGAAATAAAGTTTATTTACGAACGAGTTAGTGTGCGCGCGCATGCATGGCCGATAATGGCGCGAGAATCTCTGGCGTCTCTCTCTCTCTTTCTCTCTCTCTCTTTCTCTTTCTCTGTCTCTCTTTCTCTCTCTCTATCTATCTATCTATCTATCTATGTATCTATCTATCTCTATCTATTTCTCCCTTGCTCAGTACAAATCTAACGTAACTCATTCGTGAGCCAAAATCAACGACAATCAAATTCTACTCTCTCTCTTTCTCTCTCTCTTTTATTTTCTCTCTCTCTCTCTCTCTCTTTCTCTCTCTCTGTTTCTCTCTCTCTCTTTCCGTTTCTGTTTATACAATACTTTGGTCATTATTGTCAAGTTCGTTTTTATTCTATTGTTATCGTTCATTCGGTTTTTCAAGATTTTCATCATTTTGTTTTTTCATTTGTTTGTTTGTTTGTTTGTTTGCTTCTTTCTTTCTTTTTTTTTTCACCATCATTATTATCTCTCTCTCTCTCTCTCTCTTTCTCTCTCTCTCTTTCTCTCTCTCTCTCTCCCTATTTGTCTGTCTGTCTTTTTTTTTTTTAATTTTCATCCTACAATTATTTTCTATTTTTTTTATTTTTTTCTCTATCTTTTTATATATATATATTTTTTTTATTATTGCAGACTTTGATTCTCCATCTTTGTTTGTTCCTTTTCTTTTTTGAGATATTCATTTTTCTTCTCTTTTTTTTTTTTTTGCTATCTTTCATTATCTTTCAATATCTTTGTTATTAATTGTAGTGTCTGTTTCTATGACTTTATCTATCTCTTTTCGAAACTACTTACTATTGTCTTTTTCTAATTCTATCTTTATTATTATTATTATTATTATTATTATTATTATTATTATTATTATTATTGTCATTGTCGTCGTTATAAAATAGATGTATCCCCGTCTTTGTTTGTCTCTTATCGATGATATTTTCGTCCTAATCTTTCTTTTTTTTTCTGTTTATCTTCGTCAATATTGCGAAATTCGTCTACACATTTTTTTATTTGTCTGCTCATTTTTTTGATCTCCTTGCATATTCAAAATCCATTTTTAAAGGAATTCCAAATTTCCATTCTTTCTTTCTTTCAAATTTCACTCCTCTATACTTAT
>NC_057696.1:1708608-1712672 GCF_014466175.1 Vespula pensylvanica
CAAGACATATAGTGTCAATTCTTTCGTTATTGATCGGTTATAACCAAATTATTATTCACGTTTATGCATACGAAAAAAAAAAATATATATATATATAATACAAAAACTTTTACTACCGAAGCAACGACGATATAATTTTATCGATGAAAGATTGAAATAAAACATATATATATATATATATATATATATATATATATATATAAGAAAAAAAAGAAGAAGAAAAGAAAAAGCGACTTCCAAGTTACATCCGAGGAATTAATTTATTTAATTAATATCGCGTGATATAATGATCTATAGGTCTATAAAAAAGAGGAAAGGAAAAAACGAAAATAAATAAATAAATAAATAAATAAAGAACAGCGTAAACCAGAATAGAAAAAAAAAAGAAAGAAAGAAAGAAAGAAAGAAAAAAAGGATCGATAAAAAAGAAGAAGAAGAAGAAGAAAAAAAGAAGAAAGAAATTGTGACCGATCCTGAATAAAATGATACGAGTGAATAAAATCATCTAATGTTCGATTACGATGAGTTAAAAAAGAAAGAACGAGATAAAGAACGTGGTATACAAGTTAAAAAATTTTTTTCGTAAGTCAACACCCTGTGGTACACCGAACTATAATGCTCGATCACTTCCTCGATCGTATGCGATTACCGCCAGAGTCGTTTATTTTCACCGGCAATATGTATAGCCTGCCTTCGCGTACCTTCGCCACTTTAACGAGTTTCATTTTCTCTCGAAGAAAGGATTCTATTAGGTAATCACCTTCGCGTTAAATCGACGTTTCTTTTTATTATTTCTTCTCCTCTGCCACCTCGGCCTCTCCATAGAAAATTTCCATTTGCAATCCTTTACATCTTTTCTTTCCTTTCCTTTCCTTTTTTCTTTCCATTTCTTTTTTCCTTTCCTTTCTTTTCTTTTCTTTTTTTTTTTTTTTTCTTTCTTCGACGAACGTATAAAATCGCGATTTAATCGAAGTAGGTTTTTTTCTTCTTTTCCTTTTTCTTTTTCTTCTTCGTTACAGTAAACCACGTCGAAACGAAACGTTTCGTACGAATTATTTCCTTCCTCTGATCACTCTGCCCTTCGTAAAAAATTTTATTCTACGATTATCTCGCTAGAATCTTTTTTATTTATTTATTTATTTATTTATTTATTTATTTATTTATTTATCTATCTATTTTTTTTTCTCTTCGCTTTTATCCATAACGAGTATGCAAAATCTAGATTTAATCGGAGTAGTTACTCTTTTATTAGAACGAATAACGTCGTATCGACGTTTAAATTATAGTCTTTTTCTTCCACCCAACTCCCACCCCATCCATAACAAAATTTCCTTATGCTATTATATACCTTTTCCTTTTCTCGTTAGAATTAAACTGACGTTAGTCGATAGAAATGTTCACCTAACGATTTCCTATTATCTTTGTTAATTCATTCAAACAAATAATATATAAAATCTTACCGAATGATTTCTCGTGTCCCTTTCGAAATAATAATCTTCTTTGTAGGCTCGACGCTTAATCTTCCAACATTTTGTTCTTCCGTCGATGTAGGAGAATTAATTTAAAAGAAAAGGAACAAGAAGAAATTAAAAAAATAAATAAATAAAAGGAAAACGAGAAACGATAACAGCAACGATACTAATGATATTAACAAAATTAAAACAAGCAAGCACTTTCCGTCTACTTTTTATCGCACTTCACACGAAAAGTCGAGTACACGTTTTTTCCTTAAAGTTTATCTCCTATCTATTTATCTATCTATCTATCTATCTATCTATCTATCTATCTATCTATCTATCTGTCCGTCTGTCTATCTCTTTTTCAAGAATATTTCAAGTTACAAGCGTTCGAAATGCGTTTCACTATTTGTACGAATAAACAAACAACACCTTTCTCGCACGAGAACTATCAAGTTGCACATTCACTACAAATATACATATATATGTAAACGTATATATATATATATATATACACCCCTTTCTTCTCCTTCTTAAACTTTTCTTCTTCTTTTCCTACTTTTTTTTCTTCCTCGTACAAATTATACATAAACCGTTCGAAAGAGTTTAAAAAAAGAGTTTAGAAGAGTTTGAAAAACTTTGTTGAAAATAATTCGCCCGTTTGATGCACTCGATTGCGTGCATGCGTGCGTGCACACACACTTACGCACGCACTCACTCACGAATTCACGCACTTATGCACGCACTTGCGTTGCGTCAAGCTTTAACACTTTATCTCGATATGCGAGTGCACGCACAGAGTCCAAGGGAACGAACACAATCTTTCTATATCTCTCTCTCTCTCTCTCACTCTCTCTCTCTTTCTCTTTTTTTCTGTCTCTATCTTGCACTGTCTCTTTCTCTCTCTCTCTCTCTCTCTCTCTCTCTCTCTCTCTCTGTGTGTATGTCTATCCGTCTATCTTTTTCTTTTTCTTTCTGTCTCTGTTACTCCACTTTAGCTGTCCGATACGACACTTGTTATAAAAGGCACTATATATTTCAAGGGTTTGCTTCAGACACACTATATATCTGTCTCTTTTTCTCCTTAAGGAAAAAAAGATAAAGAAGGGAAAAAAAGAAAGAAAGAATTGAAATTTCTCCCTTTTCTGATACACAATCAAATAATTAGTTTAATGACTATTAATCCATTCGTAATGTAAACGAAACGAGAAAGAGAGAGAAAATTCCACAAATTATGTATATACGTAGGTTCATCATACATACACACACATATATATATGTATACATAAATGCACACGTGCTTGTTACGCGTATATAACGTATCTATATTCTCATCTCTTTCTAAAATCGTCATTCAATGTTCGTCTCCTTTGCTTCTTCTTGATATACAGTACCGTACAATAATACAATTGTTATGTTTCCTTGTGTAAAACTTTCAACGAGTTCAAAAAAAATAGAAGAAGACAAAAAAGAAAATTCATGTGAATGCACACACTTATATACAATGTATCTATATCGTTTCTTTTTCTCTTTTTTTTTTTTTGTCACTGTGAGTCTGTATCTTCCTTCACTTCCTGTTTAACACCAAAGTACAATAATGTAACTGTTTAGTTTTGATTTCGAAAAAGAAAAGAAAAAAAAAAAAACAGAGAGAGAAAGTTATATACAATGCATCTATATTCTTTCCATCACTCTGTCCCTCTCTCTTTCTCTCTCTGTCTGTCTCTGTCTTTCTAAATCGTAGCACTGATGTCTTTTTCTTGATTCTCTTCCTAGATCCACAAAAAAAAACTACAACGATGATAATCGCATGACTGTTCGATCACGATGAACAATTTTGTATAAGAAAAAAATATATAAATAAAATTAAATATATATATATATATATATGTACAATATATCTATAATTTAACTCTTAAAATTTAAACACTCTTTCTTCTCTGATTCACATCAACGACACGATGATACGATCAATTTAATTTTGTACAAATTAAAAAAAAGATAAAAAAAAAAGGAACAGAGAAAAAATCTCTTTCTCTCTGTCTATACATATATACATACATGTATATGTATATATAAAAATGCACACGTGTATATACAATGTATTTATATATTGTCTTATCTCTCTTTCTCTTTCTCTCTCTCTCTCTCTCTCCTTCTTACTTTTTCTCTCTATTTCTCTCACTTTCTGTTTTTCTCTCTAAATTCAAAGAACGAACAAGCACGAATGAAGAACCGAACGTAACGCGCGAACGGCGAGTCTCGGTTTGCCTAGCCTAGCCGCCACTAAACGCCACTATCCTAGGTTAGACACACTCGCGACACCCTCCCACTCTCCCTTCCCCCATCTATCTATCTATCTCACTCTCTCACTCCCTCTCTCTCCCTCCTTCTCTCTTTCTCTCTCTTTCTCGTTCGCGCATATATATACATACATACATACATACATACATATATATACAACATATATACATATATATGTACATACATCATACGTATATATACACACACATATATATCCTAACGGCGTCTCTGCTCGAGTCTATGCGCGTGCACCAGAGAGAGAGAGAGAGAGAGAGAGAGAGAGAGAGAGAGAGAGAGAGAGAG
>NC_057696.1:1712772-1787772 GCF_014466175.1 Vespula pensylvanica
CTCTCTCTCTCTCTCTCTCTCTCTCTCTCTCTGTCTCTGTCTCTGTCTCTCTATTTCTCTTTCCTTATATTTCCAATGTGATTTTATTGCAATCATATTGTATTATAATGATCACTTGATCATTAAATATCGGATCGAAATGATCTTTTTCTTTCTTTTAGTTCCTTTTGTTTATTCTTTTTCTTTGTTGTTTGTTTTTTTCTTCTCCTTTTTCTTCTTCTTTTTTCATTTTTTCACTTAAACCGATTGGACAGCATTAATTGTTAATTATACAAGAGAAGTAATTATTTATTGTATATATTATATATTTCTTTGAAGAGATGATACGCCAGTATTTCTTACGACGATTATTGAAGAAATATTGATTAATAACAACGACACGTGTGATCGTTTCTTTTCCATTACTATTTAATTTCAATTTAATTGTCGAAGAGACGAGACATTACGTTTCATTTCATATTTCTCGAGAAGGTCCTAAACGATTTTCTATACCGTCGATTAGCCATTGAAAATCGATGATGATTAATATCGTTTCATTTGTATTCCGTGTTTTCTCTTTCTTTTCTCTTTTTTTTTTATTTTTTATTTCTTTTTCCATTTTTTTTTTTTTTTTTTGGAAAAATGAGAAATCATTCGATTAGATTCATCGCGAAAATCTTCTTGTGCTATTATTATTTATATTTATTTATTTTATATATACGATTAATGTATTGAATTGTTTTACGATTTCAAAAAAGGAAAAAAGAAGAAAAATTGTTTCAATAAAAACAGACTCCGTTCGTTTTCTGTTACGAAGTTCTAAACAGATCTAATACATTCCGTCTACATTGGAGATGATGCTTGACCGAGGCATACATGCTACGTTTATATATTTGTGTGTGTATATGTGTGTGTTCTCAAGAGATCGAGCGTCTACCGTGTGGACCATAAGAGGGTGCACGAGAGAAACGTGCTTGGTGTCTTCTACTGACTTTTCTTGCTTCCTCTAATATTTTTTTCATATTCCAATTGATAATAAAGAAAGAGATAGAAATAGAGATGTACGGAGAGAGAAAGAAAAAGAGAGAGAGAGAGAGAGAGAGAGAGAGAGAGAGAGGACTCTTATTTTTAAGAGAAAAAAAATAAATGGATTTTTCTCAAAAAAGTAATTCTTACGAATTAATTATTATAACTAACTTCTAAAAAATTTGATATCGAAAGGAGAAAAAATAAAATAAAATAAAATAAAAATGACTGACTGCGTTAGTCCGATCGAATTATAATATTTCAAAGAAATTTTAGAAACGACTTCGAACAAATCGATCTGAAAACTGATCTGAACCTTCGTTTTATCAGCATTAAAAATAGAAATGGGGGAAAAATACGATCGCAAAATAAACATTTCCTTGATTACAATCCGATTTCCGATGACTCGTTCATTTTCTTATCGCTAATGATGCACGCTGCACTTGTGAGCAATAAAACGGGTCTCCAATTCACTATCATAAAATTTTTTTCGTGTGGTTTCAGAAAAAGAAAGAAAATAAAAAAAAAAAAAAACAAGAAAAAAAGAAAGAAAACAAAGAAAAAAATACCAAGACAAAATCAATCTCTAAATCATTCAAAATTATTCTCATAAAAAGGTGAACTATATATTTATACACACATATGCATACACATGCACGTATATCTATGTATATATATGTCGAAGAAAATTGTAATTATCCATAGCACGATATGACTTTCATCCTTATCTATTATTATCGCACTATTAACATATTCCAAAGCAATATTGAACTTATCTCTCAATATCACCGGCCGTTATCAAGTCTCTCGAAACCTTCGAACGGGACAATTACTACGAACGAGCTAATACATTTTTGAGAGTCATTTTCATCTATACATATATATACATATATACATATATATGTACATATATACTTACGACATATATATATATATATATATGTACATACACGATCGATTGTATATTAATATTGTATAATAACAATTTAATATAAATTTATTCTTTTATTACTCTATGTATAAGAGATAAGAAAATTACACATATATATGTATATACATATATATGATAAAACATGGGTTTTTATATTATTACGATTTATACGACTAAATCGATTATATACGATTAAATCGATCATATTTCGTTTTACCTACACACACATACACATGTATATAATACATACATACATACATACATGCATATACATACACACACGCCTATATATACACACATCGATATTAGTTTATAATGTTTATATATACACATACATACATATATACATATATATATATATATATATATATAAAACGAAATACGATCGATCGTTCGGAGAAAGGTAGAACTCACGTTCGCGGTCTTCGTCGGTCGGGTCGACGTTCGCTCGCTCATTCTAAGCTACTCTCTCTCAATGAGAAAGAAAGAGAAAGAGAATAAAATAGAAATAGAGATAGAAAAAAGAGAGAAAAAGAAACAGAGAGAGAGAGAAAGAGAGAGAGAGAGAGTAAAAAACAGAAAGACAGACAAACAGACAGATAGACAGACAGATAGATAGATAGATAGATAGATAGATAGATAGATAGATAGATAGATAGAAAGAAAGAAAGAAAGAAAGAAAGAAAGAAAGAGAAACAGAGATAGAGAGTCAGTGCGAAAACGAGAAGAAAAAGAAATAGATAGATAGATAAATAGATAGATACATAGGGCTTAAGGGTAAGGCAAAACAAGTAGTAGTGGTTCGTGTTTGGTCGGACGAGCTAATCCACGTTCGCGCCGTTCACACTCCTCCTCTCTCTTCTCCTCCTCCTCCTCCTCCTCCTCCTCCTCCCTCATACCCTTCTAACCACCCCCTGACCCCTCTACTCCTTCCTTCCTACTCTTTCCTTCCTTCTTTCCCCAAGGCAACCTGACTACTACTCGCCACGGATGGCGGAGCCGATTCTCCGAGACTTTCTAACGAAAGTGCAAGTCTTTTCTTCGGAACAACCGGCTGTTATAACGAGAGAAGGAACGAAGCTAGGCGCGTAACACGCCTCAAGACGCGACTTTCGCGCGTTTTCCGCGGCTTCCCAACGGGGACGAGGTCGTCGAACGCTTCCGGGCTCTCTTCTATCTATCTATCTATCTATCTATCTATCTATCTATCTATCTATCTATCTATCTATATATATATATATATATATATATATATCCATCTATCTGTCTGTCTGTTTCTATCTCTCTCTTTTTCTTTGGCTAGCTGATTGACTCTCTCTCTCTCTCTCTCTCTCTCTCTCTCTCTCTCTCTCTCTCTCTCTCTCTCTCTCTCTCTCTCTCTCTCTCTCTCTCTCTCTGTCCATCTGTTGGTTAATTTATTCGTTTTGTTCGTTCGTTTGTCCATTTGTTTTTGTTCCTATTTATTTGTTTATTCGTGTACTCGTTTACTTATCCTTTTCTTTCCTCCGTTTCACTCTTTCTTTCTATTAATTAATGCATCGATTTTCTTTCTGCTTGGCGATTTCCTTAATTAGATCTCATTTAATGCGTTTGGTATGACAGAAACTTTTATTATTTTAGGATTATCATTAGATTAATGATTATGTAGAATCAATTTTGTTGTAGTACGATTGTTATTGTTAATTATTGAGCAATACGATTTAATGCGAATCGTACTGCGAAATATCGCTTATCTTTCAATTCATTCGAAACGAAACATAAGAAAAAATATCTAATCTTTACATAACATCATATTTGCTAATTTCGAATGAAATCAATAACGATCATTACGATATAATTTTTATACGCATCTTCCCACTACTTTTCATTCTATCTTTTTTCACAAAAAAAAAAAAAAAAGAAAAGGAAAAGAACGAAACGACAATTATTAATAAACTTCTCACTTTCTAAACTCTTTTCTCAATTATTCGCAATAATCGAAACTTTGCATTCGGCTGACGTTGTTCTATAATTAATCTGTAAATTATCTAGATCGCAATGAAAATGTCGCTAAAAAGAAAAGAAGAAAAAGAAAGAAATAAAAGAAAAAAAAAGGAAAGAAAAAAAAAGGCCAATCAACGGTTATATATACACGCACACACATATATATATATGTGTGTGTATATATATATAAATATTATGGAAATTCAACGTCGTTATATTTGTTTTCATTCGAAAATCAACTCGCGAGCATATAATTTTTTACGAAAGAAAAAGTAAAGGACGAGAGAAGTTGCGTCGATCGTCCTCGAGGTCTCACTGTTTGCCAAATCGAGACCTCGACCTTCGTCTCAGTTACCGAGATCATCCATGTGTATACGTACTATGTACTGTATTCGTGTTTAAAAAAAAAAAGAAAGAAAAAAAGAGAGAGAGAAGAAAAAGAAAAAAATATTCTCTAGGATTCGAATAGTTGTGGACACTGGCCGGAGGCATAAAACGAAGGCCTTGCGACGAATAAAGAAAAGGTTTGATCTCTCTCTCTCACTGACTTTGGATTTGCTATTATACGTGTTTGTGACATAAATATTTTTTCTCTCTCTCTCTCTCTCTCTCTCTCTCTCTCTCACACACACACACACATATCCTCTCTGGAATTTATAAAAATCGATAAAGTGGTTGAAATTATAAGAAATAATGACGAAATTTAAACACGTAGACATCGATGAACACGACGACGCAAACTCGTCTCGTCGTTTATATTACAATCTTTATTTTTTCTTTTCTTTTTTTTTTGTTTTTTTTTTTTTTTTTTTTTCAAAAAAGTAAAAATTTTCTTTTCGCGTTTGAATAACACTATGCACGTAGTAGTATATAAAATTTGTCGATTTATTAACGAGATAAGAAATGAAAATTAAAAGAAAGATTTATTCTTCTCTTCAAATTTGTTTTATAATATTTTCATACTGACGAAATCAAAACGATACATAAATTCTCTCTCTCTCTCTCTCTCTCTCTCTCTCTCTCTCTCTCTCTCCCTCTCTCTGTCTCTTGTATTTTTCTTCTCTTTCTCTTTCTCTTTTACTTATATACTTACTAACTCACTTTTCAACTCAATCTCAAATTCGTTCGCAATAAATTTCCAAAGCTCGTTACACAAAAAGGTTTTTTATCGCCTCGTCCCCGTCACTCCTTATGACGCGACGCATCAAAGCAACGGAACGGAATAAAGAAGAATGAATCGTATGAGCTGATAGCATAGTTTGCACTCGCATTAAATCTTTCTCGTGTAAACGAGATGTGCATGTGTACGCATACGTATATGTTTGTGTGGGAAAGAGAAAGAGAGAGAGAGAGAGAGAGAGATTCGAGTCAGTATGTAAGTAAGAAGTACTTATATATCGTGTCGTGTTCATAGTAAGCTTAATAAACTTTCACTGCACTCTCTCTCTCTCTCTCTCTCTCTCTCTCTTTCTGTCGCTTTGTCTCTCTGTCTTTCTCCCTCTTTTTCTTTTTGCTCTCAAGTCATAAATTCGGTAACTTCCACTTCATCTCCCCCTATATCCCCCCCCTCTCTCTCTCTCTCTCTTCGATGATCGTCCCTCTCCTTCAACTCGTCGGGACTATCACTTATGCGAAAACTTATTGCAGGATGTGCCAACAGGAAGAAGTAATGGATTTTAACGTATAAATAAATGCATCTCCCTTGAAACAAGAAAAGGAGAGAGAGAGAGAGATTCTCTTCAACCTCGCTTTTTTTTTTCGTTCTTTGTGTTATAATACAAATGTACTTAAGTATAGATATGTATATATATATATATATATATATATATATTTATATTTATATATTTATACATATATATTTATACATGTCTGTGTATATGTATGTGTGTGTGTGAACTTTGCGTGGGACGATGGCCCATTACCGATGTAGATAGAAATGTTGGAAGAACGCAGTGAATTTAACGAGGTTAACAAAAAAATCTTCTTCTACCGTTCCCTGATCCGTAAGGCTTCGTACGGTACACTATGACTTCATATATATGTGTTATTTCTCTCCCTGTATCTTTATTTTTTTTTTCTTTGCTCTCTCTCCCTCTCTTTTTTTTTCATTTCATGTTGATGTCAATGCTGAATATATATACTACATGGTTCTAACATATGCATATATATATATATATATATATATGGGTGTGTATATAAATGTATTGTATTTAATATCTCTTCTTATCTTTCTCTCTCTCTCTCTCTTTTCATGTAAATTTGGTATATATGTATATATTACGTGTCCCTTAAACACACACACACATATATATATAACATTGTATATATGCAAAAAGTTATTATTATATATATGTATATATATCTTTCTCTTTTCATGTAAATGTTAAACATACATAATACATGACTCTTACATATGTACATATATGTTAGATTACATATATATATATATATATATATATATATATATATGTAAAATGATACATAACGAGAGATGTGTTGGTTAGTATTTCTCTCTTTCTCTCTTTCTCTCTTTCTCTCTCTCTCTCTCTCTCCCTCTGCATATAAATGCTGAGTGTACATAGTACACGTGGACTCCTACACACATATGTATATATATATTCACACGTCTCTTATTTGGCCGATTGACAAAATGCAACGAACATGAAATTATAGGAATAAAAAAGAAAAAAAAAAAGAGATGTAAAGAAAAAGTAAAATAAAATTAAAAAAAAAAAAAAAAGAAAAGAAAGCAAAAACAGAAGAAGCAGAAAGCCATAAAAATTGTCGTAATTTACATTTACAAGTTTCTTTTTCTTCATTTCACTCGAAATAACCGATCGATCGAAAACGTGGTAAAGGAGTAAACCCGTCAGACGGTTTTGTCTCCTCACACGAGGATATCTAAATATAGCTAGGGTGTCCGATAAAAATACAACGTTCTAGAGTTCGTCTATAGTCGGCCTATTATTATTACTAAGCATGGGAGGAGAGCACATTGGAAAAGAAAGAAAAAGAAAGGGAAAGAGAAAAAGAGATCGAAATGGTCTTTCTTCTATTCCTTTCCAGCTATCCAGAAAAGAAAAAAATATATCCATGACATTATCTATTTTCTTCGAGTGTTTTATAGATACAAAAAAAAATAAATTCATGATACACAAATATATATTATATATATATATATATATTATTTCTTTTTAATTAATTTGAAATAATAAAATTTATTATTTAACTAAAGAATTGTCTCTCTCCTAATATAATGTGTTAAATTGAATAACGAAAATGACGAATATTTAAAATCAAAATTGATTCATGTAATTTTAAACATATCTAACAATAAATAAAATCTATTTATATATGTATATAGGCACATATAATACATATATACATATATATATATATATATATTTACATATACATACGTGATCAATCCATTTAAGTAAATATTCCTTGAAACTCGACGAGTGGTCCATCGTTTAAGGACGTACTCTCACTTTTCACCTTCTATCGAGTGAACGAAGTACGAGAGAAATCAGTAGAATCGATAGTATCGATCCTATCTATCTTTCTTCTTAACTTATTTCAATTTGTCCATATACGCGTAATATGTAATATCTATCTAAATATATACATATATATATATATATATATATATATAACTAACATATTAGATTATTTGGTTGACTAGTATCAGTCAACGACATCGTTTTTGTTATTAACCGATTGAAATCATCAATCTACAACTATACTGTCACTCTTCTTTTTTTCTCCTTGCTCCTCCAATCAGCAATTCAACCTTTTAATCTAACTAGTCACGGGGGCCACTGGCCAATATTTGGGCCAATGTTAAAGTCAGATGGTATGACGATTGCCTAATGCTCGCTCGAGTGTTTCGATAATGAGCAAAAGAGAGAGAGAGAGAGAGAGAGATAGATAGATAGAGAATTTTGTGACAGAGTAACAGAACGTGTTAATCAACTTTTCGATTTAATGATCACCCTAATAATAATAATAATATAATAATAATAATAATGATGAATTATCAATCGAATTCAATCAAACAATCAATCGAAAGAAATGAAAAAAATTATCAATCGATTCAAAAATCATAGATATTGATCGATCGATTTTAATCGATCAAACTAGAGAAAAAAAGAATTTCTTTTTCTTTTGAATTTGACAAAGATTATGTCAAGAGGTATCTCCTACTTTTGGCACTTGACACATATCTTACCTAACCAACTCGTCCCGATTGCGTGTTTCTAGGCCACGTGAAATTTCGCTTTTGGCATTCTCATTTGAATCGTCAGCTGTTCGATTAAAAAAATTAGTTATATCTGCCTATCCTAAACCTTGTGTCATTATATACTTCTTTTAAGATATCGACGATGTTGGTAATAATAAATAAATAAAAAAAAAGAAAAAAAAGAAAAGAAAAAGGAAACAGAAAAAAAGGAAGAATTACAAGAAGAAGAAGAAAAAAAGAAAAGAAAAAGAAAGAAAAAACTTTCGCTCCCGATAAAACGAGGATAATCTTCCTGCTCGAATTCGCACTGAAATTGGGTGGGGGTGGTCTGACGGTCGGTCTGTCGGTCGGGCGCGACAGTAGAAGGGGAATACTTCAAAATTCTTGGCACGAGTCGAGTTCTTTCGTTTCTATCGAATCCAGTTCCAAGATGTTTATCGTGGCCCTGCTTGTTCAACTATATGTATAAGTACATATATGTATTATATGTTGTATATATCTATACGTATCTACCTATATAAAAATGTATGTATGATATGTATATGTGTATGTTTATGTGCTACGCATTCGTAGAATGCAGAAATTTTATTCGACTCTCTCGTCGTCGTCGTCGTCGTCGTCGTCGTCGTCGTCGTCGTCGTCGTCGTCATCGTCATCATCGTCATCGTCGTCATCGTCGTCGTCGTCGTCGTCGTCGTGTGCATGTCGCTCGCGGCAGACAAGAGCGCATTCGTTCGCTCTTAATGTCCGTGCTTGGTGACCCGTGGTGCAAACTAAACCCAGCGGAGAAAGTTGCCGGATACTTTCTCGTAGCACCGTACTTGCTGCCTCCTTGCACACCAAGAACGATGCAATCGTTTAAACGGTCTCCTGTATCGAAGAACCAACCAACTACTTCTACTTGTCAGAGTAAGAGTTTCTGGCTTCAGGGCCGTAACTGGTCACTCTCTCTATCTCTATCTGTATATACCTATCTCTGTTTGTATATATCTATCTCCGTCTCTATATCCCTATCCGTTTCTCTCTTTCTTTTATCCCTTACTTTAACTCTAATGTTTTGATTCATTATTACGTGAAAGAGAGAAGGAGAGGGAGAACAGGGTGGAGGAGAAGGATTTCTTTTCTTTCTTCCTTTTTCAATGACTTTTTCATTAACATAAATTTTCGATATAATATGTCCGATAATGGAGATGTTAATTAAGTGATAAATGATACTCAAGAGATATTAAATAGTGATAATAAAATTAGAATGTTTTGTACTGCTATAAGTGTCATAGTTAAAAATGATTAGAGAGAGAGAGAGAGAGAGAGAGAGAAATGAATGAAAATTCTGATCGACGATAATTAATCAGACAAAAAAGAAAAAAAGAAGAAGAAAAAAACAAGTAAACAAAAAAGGAATATCTGACAGATATCAGAAACAAATTTTCTTTAACAACATAACATCCAATCTATATAATATAAAGCAAAAATAATAATATCCTATATAGATCTCAAGATTCTATATTTGTGAATCGATGGACGATAAACCGAGATAAATCGAGTGCAATTGACTGGAAAAAAGGAAAAGAAAAGAACGAAAAAATAAATAAATAAAATAAAAGAATCGAAAAGAAAAAGAAAAGAAAAAAAAAAAAGAAAATGCGCAAAGAGAGAGTCGAGTTTGAGAGAGTTTGGAGTTTTAAAAAAATATCAGACCATTCTTAACGTGTCCCCTCTCTCTCTCTCTCTCTCTCCCCCTCTCTCTCCTCTCTCTTTCTTTCTTTCTCCTTCTCTCGAGAGTAAAGCATTAAGGCTCTTCGCGGACCAGCGACTTGATTTACTCGTTCGAGGGAACGAACTCGCCCGGCACTTACACTTCGCTAAGGTATAAGCCTCTCTCTCTTTCTCTCTCTCTCTCTCTCTCTCTCTCTCTCTCTCTCTCTCTTTCACTCTTTTTGCCTGTCTATCTTTCTCTTTTGTTCTCTCTTTCTCTTTCTCTCTAGCATGGTTCTATGTATAACCATGCTATTATGCTCGCAGGTAGACCGCTCTCGCGCATAGTCGTCGTAGGAAAATCTTGGTCCTCCCACGCCTCTTCGTTAACTTATTCATGGGCATAGCCCGCGGTGGACCATGATGAATCGAAGTCTGCACATTCTCTCTCTTTCTCTCTTTTTTTCTCACTTTTCATACGAACATAGAAAGATCTATCAGTAATTTTTCTCTATATACCAAGAAAATTGTTTCTCTTACGATAATACGAATAATACGAAATATTATTGAGAAATATCATTTTTGTATAATTCATTAATGTATGTATTTATGTATGGTTGATATTTCATTGACAATCAAATAGACAAAGATAGAAAAAGAATATTAATCCATATCTGCATATTCTTTCTCTTTCTCTAACTTTTCATACCAACGAGAAAGAATATCAATTTATAACATTATTTCTCTCATATTAACAAGAATGATCGATCTATCATTCATTTTTTCCTTACATATACAGAATTACTCGTATAAAGGAAGACAAATATAAATTAATAATAAGAAAAATAAAAATTTAATTTATTTCTGTATATTCGATCTCATTCAGATAGATAAGAATAAGAAAATAATATGTATTGAAGTCTGCACATTTTCTCTCTCTCTCTCTTTCTTCCCACCACCCACCCTCCCTCCCTCCTTCACTCATCATATTTCTAAGAAAGATCTGTACTTATTCCTATTTTCTCTTTTCTTTAAAAAAGTCGATAGTTTTGTTTTTATTAATAATAATAATAATAATAATAATAATAATAATAAAAAGAAACTAAAGAAAAAATAAAAATCTGACTTATTTCTAAATAATCGATTTTTATATAAGATAGACAAGAATAGAAATATGCATCGAAGTTGCTCATATACTCCCTCCCCATCTCTCTTTCCCCCTCACTTATAAGACACCTATAAAAAAGATTGATCACTTATTTTTCTCGATAAAACATCGACAATTGTTTCTTATTGACGAATACAAAAAAATTTATACGAAAGTAAAACTGTGCTCGATTTATTAAGAGATAAATTCGATCGGAGACTTTCTTTTTCGATAGAAAATTTACTAATAGAAAAATAATTTGTAAAATTCGGGTATCTTTGCGTACGTTCGGTGTATTCGTCTTCTTCTTCGGCGCAACGAAGCGTGACGTAGCATTCGTGCAATAAACTCCGTGTGACGTCACTCATTCGATGACGTGTGGTCAACCGCGGTCAATGCACCAGCCCGACGTTTCTTGCAGGGCACTATAATGCTCGGTTCACCGGCCACCTAGCTGTGTGGGTTAGTTCACGTATACGAACTGCAACGCGGTGCACGTGCGCGCGTTACACCGCAAAATACCGGGTGTCCGTAAAGTCTCACCTAACGTTCCTTCGTGTTACAAAGCTTTAACTATAATCATCTCTCCTTCTCTCTCTATCTCTCTCTATCTCTATCTCTCATCCTATTCATCCTTTTTTCTATTCGTTTCAATTCTATTTCTTATCGTCCCAATAATCCTTAACAGATTATTTTTATTTATCTGTCCGTTCATTTATCTATTTAATTATTTATTTATTTATTCCCTTTTTTTTATTTCAAAAAAAAAAAAAAAGGAAAAAGATCGCGATAACGTTGACGAATATTTAAAAACAAATTGAAATTCTGCGTGATTTCATTCTCTCTCTCTCTTTTTTTTCTTTTTTTTTCTTTGCAAATAAACGTACTCTCGGCCATTAAAAATATTATATTAAAAACAGAGAAAGGAAAAAGCGTATTAAAATAAATTGATAAATTTTAATTATCGATCTATGAGAGAAAGTCGATCTCTTAATTAATGGAACGTTTTTCTTACCACTACGAGATGGAATGATAAATGTGTCTCGTGAGAAAAAGAAAGAGAAAGACAAAAAGACAGAGAGAGAGACATGGATAGATAATAGATAGATAGACAGAAAGAGAAAGAAAGAAAAAGAGAAAGAGAGAATAAAGGGCATGAAAGTTTTGTTGTTGTCACGCAATCATCTTCCTCTTCGTGGTCCCCATCGGAAAAGCGCACACCCACGCTCTTCTTCGCCCACACCAACACGCACTATATACACACCTACAACACATACATGCGAAAACAGCAACGCATACACACGCATACACACACGCGCGCGCATACACGAGTTAGAGCGCACTCCTCTTTCACCCGAAGGTATGGCTATGTAGTACGAAAGAAAAAGATAGAGAGAAAGAGAGAGAGAGAGAGAGAGAGAGAGAGAGAGAGGTCGGCTAGTAGTAGTAACAGCAGGGAATTATCGGACAAGTAGAAAGGTCCACAGAGTGGTCGGCCGTGTCCTGATAATCAATGATCTCGCTCGCGCGCGCGACCTCGTACACGCGAGGAGATAATTTCTTCTTTTTTTTTCTTTCTTTCTTTCTTTTATTTATCTTCCTCTCTTTCTTTCTTTCTTTTTTCCTTCTTTTTTTTATGCCAAAAAAACGAACTTAAAGAAAAAAGTAAGAAGGATGAAAGAAAGTAATAAAAAAGAAAAGGAAAACGAAAGTTGGATAAACAGCGAGGAAAAAGAAATCGTTCGCTTTTCTTTTTCTTTTTTTTTTTTTTTTTTTTTTTTTTTTTAAGGTATAGATCCGACACCGTATATCTTTATTCTCGACTTTAATGCGGGCATATGGTATTAAAAAAAAAAAAAAAATACTGCAAAAAATGATAGATACATGCGTATGCACCTTGTCGACTCCGCAAAATCATTTTCTACGGGAGAGAAAAAAGATGGTGAATTTAGAGAGAGAGAGAGAGAGAGAGAGAGAGAGAGAGAGAGAGAGAGAGAGAGAGAGAGAGAGAGAAAGAGAAAATAAAAAAGAAGGAAATTAAAAAAAAAAGGTTGTTTTTCTCTTTCGTTCCACGACCTACGATTGCGAAAATCGATTTTTGTTTCGTAAAAAAATTTTTCAGCGAAAAGAAACGAAGAATGAAGCGTCCTTCGGTAACAGTCGGAGATGTGTGTACAAAAATGAAAAAAATAAAAAATAAAATAAAAAAAAAAAATTACGAATGATACGAAAAACGAGAGAGAGAGAGAGAGAGAGAGAGAGAGAGAGAGAGAGAGAGAGAGAGAGAGAGAGAGAGAGAGAGAGAAAATTATAAATATGGGAACAGAAAATATTTTTAACGACGACGAACGCGAAAGAATGTTAAAAGAAAAATAATACGTGACACTGATGAATCGGTATACAATTAATTATGCAAAAATTTATTATTATTATTATTATTGTTTTTGTTGTTGTTATTATTATTATTATTATTATTCTAACTCGTTAATATTACATTCTTTCTCTCATTCAGTCTCTCCTTTTTGAAATATTTTCTTCGTGAAAAAACCGTAACAACGAATCACAACGAAAACAAAGAATTAATTTAAAGAATTATTAAGATACAAATCATTGATAGATAATAGTAAAAGAATAACAATAATAATAATAATAATAATAATAATAATAATAATAATAATAATAGTAATAAATATCTGAATAATAAATTATTGATGATAATAAAAGAAAAGAAAATTTCCTGATCGATAAAATATAATTCAAAAGATAGTAACGGTATACACGTATATAACACATAGGACATACCAACAATACTAACATAAGCTCGAAATTTTACTCGAAATTTTGTGCTTTTGTAAACGAATAAGAAAAAGAGATAGTAAAAGAAAGATAGAGAGAGAAAGAGAGAGAAAGAAAGAGAAAGAGAGAAGAGAGAGAGACTAACGAACTCTCCTTTCACGCGTTGTGGACGATATTCTCGAACGTCGATCGTCGTGGTCGACGAAGGCAAAACGAGCTTCGATAAGCAACATTTTTACAAAGAAAAGAAGAATTGACAAGCCATATTTTTTTCTTCCCTTTGCATTTTATTCGATCCATTTCACTTCTCTCTCTTTATCGTCCTTACTTATATTATTCCTTTTCTTTCTTTTTCGTGAAATTCTTAAAGACAGACAGAAAGACAGAAACACAGACAGAGACAGATAGAAACAGACGGACAGAGACAGAAAGAAAGAAAGAAAGATAGAAAGAAAGACAGAAAGATACGGAGAAAGGCAAAGAGAAAGAGAAAGAAACGATAAAACAGTAAGAAAAACAGAGAGAGAGAGAGAGAGAGAGACTTTAGCCATAAGCCCGTAGGTAGGCCGCACAGCGTGGACAAGCAAGTCGAGTTGAGAGGCGCGGACGGGCGGTCAGAGACCCCGCAGGGCCGGCGCAAACAGTACAGCATTACCCACTCGCTCGTTCTATCGCAACCTGGACCCAACAATGCTCAATAACCCTCGCCGCCAAGCTCTCGCGGCACCTTTTATCCGATAACGTGGAAAAACCTCGAGCCCTGTCTTTGCCCACCCACCCCAGCCTACCTCACCCCCTTCTCCTATTCCTCTTCCTCCTCCTCCTTCTACTACTACTACTACTACTACTACTACTACTACTACTACACTACTACTACTACTACTACTAATACTATTACTATTACTCTTACTCCTACTCCTACTCCTCCTCCTCCTCCTCCTCCTCACCCCTTATAAACATCACTATATACTCTTACCCTTCGTTCCACACTTCTACCAAACTATAACGCTCCTTCTTTTACTTCCTTCTTTTCTCTCCTTTTTCTTTTTTTTTTCTCTTTTTTTTCTTTACCCCTTCTTTCGCTACCGTTTTTGTTTTTTTTTTCGTTCGTGTGTTTGTTTGTTTCTTTTTTTTTTCTTTTTCTTCTTCCTACCTTTCGAACGGCAGAAATCAGAAAAATAGCAAGTCAGAAAAGTTCGCGGGTCATCGCGAGATGATTCCTTTTCGAGAAGTAATTTTTATTCAAAGTGTATATAAATGTGTGTGTGTGGGTGGGTGTGTGTGGATGTACATCGCTTGGATTCTTTTTTTCTCTTCTCTCTCTCTCTCTCTTTTTTTTTAGAATAAATCGTTACAAAAT
Organism: Vespula pensylvanica; assembly: GCF_014466175.1. Classification (NCBI taxonomy): domain Eukaryota; kingdom Metazoa; phylum Arthropoda; class Insecta; order Hymenoptera; family Vespidae; genus Vespula; species Vespula pensylvanica. The sequence continues at coordinate 1,727,933 of NC_057696.1, forward strand.
TGTATGGAGAGTTTTGTTCTCGTTTCAAACATTTACGAAATATATGTATCTTGCGGAATTTTAATAAAAATGAGATTCTTTCTCTCTTTCTCTCTACGTTTATTTTATTCGGATAATTAGTAACAAATTTATATGTAGAAAATATTTTAATCGAAACGTCACAAAATGTATACCTACACATACACAGACACACACACAAAAGCGCTCGCGCATTATATATGTGGAATTCTTCACGTTGGAATGTTTAATATATTCGATTACCGTGGAAAAACAAACTCGATGAAATTCTATCTAACTATCTCTCTCTCTCTCTCTCTCTCTCTCTCTCTCTCTCTATCTCCCTCTTTCTCTCTCTTCCTCCTTCTCTTTCTATCTATCTGTCTATCTATCTCTTTCTACTCGGGCGAACGTAAAAGTGCTTTAATTTCGACGGGACTTTCTCTCTTGCATGGCACGTCATCGACGAGCTGTGTTTTTTCTCGAGTCGCGTATTACGATATTACGAAAGAAATCGACGAACAACAAGTGGGATGAAGGAGAAATAGAAAAAAAGAAAAAAAAAGAAAGAAAAAACGAAAGGAAGAAAGTAGAAAAATGAAAATCAAGAAACAAAAATAAATCATAAGAGAAAGAGAGAGAGAGAGAGAGAGAGAGAGAGAGAGAGAGAGAGAGTCGCTAGAGATCGGTACGAATTAATTAATTAAAGATATTTGAAGTTGGCGCCTTTTCTTCGATGGTCACGTGGACTTCGAATTCGACTAACCAAAGAAGGAAGTATAGAAATGGCGGGAAAGCTCTCGCGTTTTCTTTTCTTCGAACTTTTCTTTCTCGTATGCGATTTGGATCCTATCCAATGAATCGATAACGAAATCGAGGATGAAAAGAGAAAGAGATGGAGAGATAGAGAAAGAAAGAAAGAAAGAAAGAAAGAAAGAGAAAGAGAGAGAGAAAGAGAGAAACTTTTTGATTGTATCTTTCTTCGTTTCTTTTATTTTTTTTCTTTCTTTATTTTTTTTCCCCTTTTTAATCGCAATATTCTCGAAGCAACGACGCGTCCTAGTACGTCTCGCAATTCGCAGGGTCAACGATCTCTTCTCTCTCTCTCTCTCTCTCTCTCTCTCTCTCTCTCTCTCTCTCTCTCTCTCTCTTTCTGTTTCTCTCGATTTCACCGAATTCTCATAAAAAGACTCAGGAGACGCATAGCTCCATTCCTTTCCAGAACGCGTTTTCCGCTCGAAATAAATTCCAAACGGCGAATCTAAGAAACCGTAAGGGAAACCCAATATCATAAGGCGTAGACGACGGTTAGTACCCTAACTTCCTCTCTTTCTCTGTATCTCTCGAAGTCGATCCACCTTCTTGTAACATTATCCACTGCCCCTTGGTACGTAACGTACGAACGAACGAACGAACGAACGAACGAACGTACATACGAACGAACGAACGAACGACGACGAACGAACGAACGCACACACATCGACAAATCTCCACGCACTCGACGCACACGCACACCTACTCGTACGCACATGTATATATATACGCGGGGAGAAGATCCGTTAAGAAGAAGACCCGAGACCGTTGAATTCGTTCTTCTTTTTTTTTTTTTTTTTAACGATCTTTCTACACAAACGCAATAATTAATCGATGAAGTAAATTCCGTCCCAACAATGATCTGACGTTTGGATATTTAGAAAAGGAAAAAAAAAAAAAACAAAGAAAAGAGAAAAAAGCAAAAAGAACATTAAGAACTTATTATGTTCTCACTTACCAATGATGAAAAACCAGTTCGTCGTAACATTCGAAAACGGTTGATCCTCGGAAATGACAAAGATTTTTCTTTTTTCTCTTTTTGTCTTCTGTCTTCTGTCTTCTGTCTTCTATCTTCTATCTTCTATCTTCTATCTTCTATCTTCCTCTTTATCCAAAAGAGCCATTCGAGAATCGAAACAATTTCCTCTTCCTGTTGCGAGTATGTCCCTCTCGGCTTATTATCGATAGTACTCACGGAGTCACCAACTGACAAACCACCCACACACTGTGACGTGCACCGCCCTCTCCCAGGGATTCATGTTCTCTTTTTCTTCTATCCCTCTCATCTAATCGCAGTTACCGTTCTCCATCAACGATGCATTCGATGATATCGAAATGGTAGAAGGAGAAGGAAAATGAGAAGGATTAATAGAATAGAGAGAGAGAGAGAGATATAGAGAGAGATTTAAGAAAAAAGAATAGGAAAGATACAAGAGGATGAACGAAGAAGAAATTGCGAACGGCCGTACGAAAGATGATGAAAAATCCGTTAAGAGAATCGTATGGAACACACCAGTCCGTCCCTGACAATGTTCGAGCGCGCGAATGCGAATTCGAAATCCGTACGGAGTCCTATCGCGAGTTAGGTGAACGAATATATGTTGTGTGTTGTGTATGTGTTTGAGAGAGTAAGAGAAAGAGTAAGGGAACTAAAGAGAGAGAGAGAGAGAAAGAGAGAAAGGTTGCTCGTACGTCACGTATACGTATGTATGTCCTCTATTAGTATATGTTTCTCAGTAGAAAGAGTGAGAAAGAAAGAAAGAAAAAGAAAGAGAGAGAGAGTGAGAGAGAGAAAGAGAGAGAGTGAGATAGAGAGCAACTCGAAGCCGGCGGCACGTGGTCGTCGCGATCGAAAACACTTTCGGGCTATAGACGTACGTAAGTTATATATATATATATATATGTATGTATATATATGAATTGCGAGCGAGTATAGAAAGAGAGAGAATGAGTGTTATGTGTGTACGTGTGAGTGAGTGAGAGAGAGAGAGAGAACCCACGTTGTGCTCGCGTCTCTCTCTCTCCAGAGATGCTCTGTGCTGCTTGTAATCGCGCGTCCGACTGAGCCGAGAGCCGAGAACTCACCAAGTCCCCTGGCCTTCTCGCCTAGTGTCGCTCTTCCTACTCGGCTGCCTTCGTCACCCTACCCCCACCCCGCCACCCGCCGAACCTTCCAAGTCGCTCGCTTACTCGCTTACTCGCTCGCTTGCTCGCTTACTCGCTCACTCGTTTCTCCTCACGCGCCGAACCGCGCCGCGAAAGCTCTCTCTCTTTCTCTTTCTCTCTTCCCCACTCTCTCTCTCTCTCTTTCTTTCTTTCTCTTTCCCTCTATATATATATGTATATATATATATACTACAAGCTCTCTCTTTCTCTGTCGTTCGAGAGAACCTCGCGAAACTCTTCGCCACGATCTTACTCTCTCCCCTCTCTCACCCCTCTTATTTCTCTCTCTCTCTCTTTTCACTCTATACCAACTCCTATCTCTCTCTCTCTCCTCCTTCCAACGATATCTCGGCGACTCTTTTCCTTTTCATATCTCTATCCCCTCCATTATATCCCTCTCTTTCTCTCTCTTTCTCTCTCTCTCTCTCTCTCTACCTTCTTCTTCTTCTTCTTCTTCTCCTCCTCCTCCTCTTCTTCTCGCGACGAATATGCGCTTACGTCTGTATGTATGTATGTATGTGTATATGTATGCATACGTATGCCCGTGCAAAAATATGTATGCGCGTGGCTCGCGTACAGCACGAAATTACGTTCGGAAGACGTTTTTGGTTTGCGAGAGCCAGATGTTGCTCTTCCTCGACGCGAAATACTTTCATAATCGGTCGACGCAGCGTGCGCGTGCGCGTATGCGTACATGCGTTAGTGCGTTAGTGAGTGCTCGCGCATGCGCACTAAACAGTGTCGCCTCACGCGGGCTCGTACCGTTCGAATTTTTCCTCTCTCTCTCTCTCTCCCTCTCTAACCTCCCCCATCCTCAACCCTCTTTTTATCCCATGCTTCAGAGACATTTTATATTCGTTCGATCTTTCCATTATTCGTTTCTTTTACTTTTCTACATCGAGTTACAATTTTCTACTTTGCTTTTTTTTTTCTTTTCCTTCTCTCTCTCTCTCTCTTTTTTTTTTCCTTTTTTGAGACAGGTCAAGTCTTACAGAAGTCTCTTTTTATTTCTCTCTTTCTCTCTGATGTATAGAAGATATACCCGCGAAGTTCGAAACGTTGGAACAATAAGTGTTTTATGCAAGAATAAAAAATAATCGACGACTATATACTCATACGTTTATTGTTGTTGTTGTTGTCGTTGTGTTGTATTATTGTAGTTATTGCGGACGTCATTAAGAGCAGAGAAACAGTGGTCGACATTGATCGTCGATTATCTTTCCTCGCAAACTCGAGTGCCATCGTAAAAAGTCTCGAGCAACACGTTTGTTGGCGTTGAGTGTTGCTGCTGGTATTGGTGCTGGTGTTGCTGGTGTTACTGGTGTGTTGCCGTACTCTTGCTGGTACTGCCGTGAGAAGAGTAGCCGATGAATGAGCAAAAAAAGAAGGGTATTGCTGGTGGTGGACCTTGGATAAGAGATCGGGCCAACCTACATCTAGGCTAGTAGGTCAAGTAGATGTTTAGCGCTAGCATGAATCATGACGCGATATATCGAAATTATCTAGTTTATGTCTCGTTAGAGGATACACTTAAGTATGAGCACTGTTCGACCAATGAGAACTTTCGATTCAAGGAATGATCAGAATTTATATATATATATATAGAAAGAGAGAGAGAAAGAAAAAGAGATATATAATTATATATACGTGTACGCATTTTTGTTTGTTTTTTTTTGTTTTTATCGATACAAAAACATACGTGCATGTGTATGAGAAAGCACGAACGTCTGGATTAAAGTTGATCCATTTAACGAGGCAAAATCGAAATTTTCTTTCTCTCTCTCTCTCTCTCTCTTAAGAGAGATAGAGGAACGAACGAACGATTGGTTTCTATCTTTTTCAATAAGTTCTTCTCGTTTGTAATCCAAGTAAAGAGGTAGGCATAGAAATCTACGATACCACCGAGATTATATTTCCAGACGATTCCATCTACTCAAATGCAAAGATTTATGGGTCCAGTATGACCGGTATTAATTTATAAATCCAGATGGTATTCCTATGCCATGGATTGTAGGGATTCGCAAATCCCAAGATTTATGAATACTGGTGAAAAGTGCATGGCATATAAGTACACACACATATATATATATATATATATATATACATATGTACACGTAAGTACATACGTTTATACGATTGAGTAAAAACTGTAATAAACTTGAAGAAAATTCTAAAGAAATATAAACGTCGTACGAATAATAATGATTAACTCTCTCTCTCCCTTTATCTATCTATCTATCTATCTATCTATCTATCTATCTATCTATCTATCTTTTTATCTATCTTTCTCTACTCTTTATCAAAACATACAAGAATAATAGACAATAAAAGAATCGATTAATGTCCAAACTAAAAGTTGTCTCTGGTGTTGGTAAAGATACGATCGTGGAGGAAGATTGGGCGTCCATCGTGGCATTAATAATTCAAATTAAGCCTTTTAACGTGGATTACAGGTAACGCAACGTCGAATGTTCGAACGGTCGACCGATCGAACCATCCGGGCGTCGTCAGTTGCGTTCGATGAGGCTACGTTTTTGTCGTGTCTTCGGGTCGATCGTTATTACTCGTATGTAACTATATTATACAATATTCGAAATTCTTAAAGGGAATCTTCTTAGAGAAAAAGAATAGGAAAAAGAGAAAAAGATATATATATATATACACATACACATACACACACGCGCACGCGTGTTACAACCGTGAGAAAAAAAGAAGAAAAAAAAAAGAAAAAGAAAAAGAGAGAAAGAGAGAAGAAAAATATGAACGACAAAAATATATAATTTTTGGACTGGATGATTGCGTTGTGACGTCAGGTAGGAACATCAGCGTGTTCAAGAAGGAGTCATGAAGACGAAGGAGGAGGAGGAGGAGGAGGAGGAGGAAAAGGAGGAGGGGGAGGAGGAGGAGGAGGAGAAGGCCGTTGGTGAAGAGGAGAGAGAAGCTCCCCGGAGAAGGAGGGGAAGAAGGGTAGGAGGAGGAGGAGGAGGAGGAGGAGGCACACGGGTTCGCTTTTGCCTGAGCGTACCCGTTCGTTCACCCTAGCGGGGGCACCAACCTGGCTTTACTTCAGTTACACGCCGAGAGAGCCGGCGCTGTATATAGCTATATCATACATTCTCGCGTGTACTTACACCTAGTATAGGTGGGTATACGGAGTGTACAGAGAGTGTCCCGCTCGAGCATGATGCGGTTCCACGGCCCTTTGCCAGCGAGGCGGGTTACCGACTTGCCCCGTTCTCCAAAGAGAAAGATGAAGACGACGTTCAAGAGAGAGAAACAGAAAGAGAGAGAGAAGGAGAGATAGAGAGAAAGATGGAGAGAGAGAGAGAGAGAGAGAGAGAGGAGTAAGTCCCTTGCCTTCGATCGGGCAGAACGGAACGCGAGCTGCACTTCGCGAGAAAGATCGATACCGGTACGAAGAGATGTACTCTCTTTCGTCGACTACAATGTCAAACGTTAACCACCAATCGACTGTTCGTTCAAGTACTGATAATCGTATGTGTTACAATCGTAGATACGAATGAAAGAGAAATAGAAAAGGAAGAGAGAGAGAGAGAGAGAGAGAGAGAGAGAGAGAGAGAGAGAGAGAGAGAGAGAGAGAAAGAAGGATGGTATTAACATGGAAGAGTACATACATATATGAAAATATTATTTGTGATGTTACAGACTCTCGTTGGTGTATACAGTAAAATTGTTGAGATCGTTTATCTCGGTGTCGTAGGAATGTATTCTATCTAAATGAAAATTTCTTTTCTCTCGATATATATGTATAAGTATATACGTTGGTAACTATATGATGAGAGAGAGAGAGAGAGAGAGAGAGAGAGAGAGAGAGAGAGAGAGAGAGAGAGAGAAAGAGAGAGAGTGGGAGAAAGAAAGAGAGAGAGTTTTTCTATTGGACGGGTTCTTGACCTAACACGATTCATATCCGAAATGCTGATCGCTCGAAAACTAACGTCTTAGCTTACTCGATACTTCCTAAAGGTCGTTGTTACCAACGCGATTCACGCAATCGTCACGTATTCTTTTATATGAGCTGTTAATGGAAAAGTTTTTTTTTTCTTTCTTTTTTTTTCTCTATGAAACTATATATATATATATATATATATATATATATATATATATATATATAGTTTTTATATAATAATTTATATAGAATTTTTTATATACAAAAAATGTTATATAATATTTGATACAGAAATTTGTACATATAAGAAATATAAAAAAAAATTATATATATGTATATGTATATGTATATGTATATACATAAAATAAAAAGATATTGAAAAGAAATATATAAATAAAATAAAATAAAATAAATCTTATATATGCGTACTATAAAGAGATTAAGTTTTATTAATGAATATATTAAATCCGTTCATTCTATTAAAGATAAATAATTTTCTTTTCTTCTTTCCTTTCTTTTGTTTTTTTTTTTGTTCGTTTTCTTTTTCTATTACGTTAATTATCCATCCTAGATAGGAATTAAACGGGACGTACTAGCTAAAAGAGCCGATCGGTCGCGTTAATCAGGAAATGCAATATCTTAATTAAGTATAACGAGGAGTATGCGCATTGACACTGTTGACCACTCTGATGGACACTGGATCTGTCACTGTGTCCGTTGGACTAGATCTTTGAGGTTGATGAGGGTAGCTAACTTCCATGTCTATTTCATCTAATTCTTCCTCTTCTTCTTCATGGGTGTCCGACTCTTCCTCTTCCTCCCCGTCACCCTCCTCCTCTTCTTCCTCCTCTTCCTCTTCCTCCGATCCTCTAAACTGCATATTACAAAATAGAATTATCATAATTATCGAATTAAAAAAAAAAAAAAAATAAAAATAAAAATAAAAACGAAAAAAAATGAAGAAAAAGAAATATCTATTAGTTATTTAATGAAATTTAATTGTAACGTAAGTGAAATGAATAATCGTGAGAATAATACATTTATTATTCTTTCCTATATTTCCAACTGTCGGTAAGTTGTACCTATCTAACAACGACTACAAATACTCTGTAGATAACTGGTTAATCTATTCACAGTTACATATAATTCTTCGAATAATTTTATCCTAACTATGTTTTTCTCGACATAACGATATAATATCAATAAACGAAACGTTGGTAAATGGAAAATTGGTAAATGAAATTGGTAAAATATGTACGATGAAATATATATATATATTGTTCGAATAAAGCCTATAATATATCAGTCATTTTATAATTATGTATAAAGAAAAATAAAAATGTCATTTTTCGTCGGTATATATATATATATATGTATGTATGTATGTATGCAGATGTGTTTCGTGAGAATAAAGTGAGGTTAACTTACGTCACTAACTGTTTTCCCGATCGGTATATGGTCGTATCCTTGTACACGGACATGTTCTCTCTGACAAGACAATTAATTCTGAATAAAAGATTGTTAACAAATGAAAATCATATTCTAATTTACCCATGCTTGATGTTCAGCTTCTAAAGCAGTTACTTCAGATTCCTCGTCAACGGGACTGTCAGCATCGAACCACAAAGGATCCGTTATTCTTGGCCGTAAACTCGGCCAGAGTGGAACAATCGACATAATGAACGATTAAGATATCAAATAATAATAAAACTATAATAATAACTAATATATTTTATTTTCTACACACACTTTCGACGAAACTTTTCGACCGAATCGCACGATAAACAACACGAACTAATCGATGGATTGTAAACACGAACGAAATCGCAAAGCTTTTAGCGCCACCGCGGATTTGCGGAGAAAAAGGAAAACAGAAAACGAAGCGGAACTGTAACTTGACGCCATCTGAAACGATACTTTTAAGAATCAAAGGGTTATGATATTAAACTTTGAATACAAACAATTCATTTTGTATATTCTCCTTTATAAAAATAAAATTTTATTTTATATTCGATACTATATTGTTTTTCTTTTTATTCGTGACAACGTGATGATAAATTTGATGAAGTGAATGATCATTTTAAACAAATTTATTTCTTACAGTGCACTCTACTATTCTAAACATATTTTACTTAGTTTAAAACGAAATGAATCTTACATTTATACGCTGGAATGTATAAAATAGTAAAAGGAAAACAATATTTCTAATCTTAACGACACGCTGTTGCACATTAATAAAAATTAAATCTGTGTGAGAGAAAAAGATCTGTAAAAAGAGAGAGAGAGAGAGAGAGAGAGAGAGAGAGAGAGAGAGAGAGAGAGAGAGAGAGAGAGAGAGAGAATCAATCAATGCAAAATATCAATACTTACACCTACAACACACTAGAAGAATAAATAATTGTATAGAAAAAAATAAAAAAACGACAACATATTTTCTATTAAAGAAATTAATTTCATCATCTGTACGTATATATTATTTATAAAGATTCCAATTGAATTAGTCGATGAAAAAGATTTCGCTAAAAAATTATTTCGAAACTATCGCCATCTCTCGTCGAAACTAAACATCACGTAATGTAATGTCACGTACTTACATTGGCGATTACAGTCGTCCTGCGCGTACACTTAAAGATTGTTTCTGTCTCTGTTCCTCTCCCTGTCTCTTTCTCGGTCTATCTCTTTCTATCTCTTTTTAACTCGTTTTTCCTTCAGTTCAGAACGATGGCGGCGAGCAATAGTGTGGCGTACAGTTTGTTAGGGGATCTGCGAGTGTCGTGCTAGAGCGTTAACTCGCTCTTAACCACAAATTCGCAGATCCGACTTGGACACGAAGTCGAACAGTCGAACACGAAGGAACTGCAACTCTACGCGTTGTTAGAAAACTCGTTGCTACCTAAGAAAGACGAACGAGATATAACCTACAATTTTTTCTCGAGATTTTTTTAAACGGGAAAACAAACAAAAAAGAAAGAAAAAAACGAACGAACAAAAAAATACGGTGAGTACCGAGAATTAACAAATCTTTCCTTTTTTCTTACGTTTTATACTGAAAAAAAATATATATATATGTATATGTAGGTAGAGAGAAAGAGAAAGAGAGAGAAATTCTTTCTTTCCATCTCTTTCTCTCTTTCTCTTTCACATTCACTCTCTTTCTATCCGTCTGTCTGTCTTTACCTATCTCTTATAGTCGTCGGTAAAGTTGAATTTATTTCGTAACAAGACGCTTCGAGTTCTTTTAACGAGTGTCACGTAATATACTCTCAACAACGGATATTTTTCTTTTCGTCGAATTCGTCTAAATACTGTGAATCGGTAAAATCATCAGAATTTCTCTTTTCATCAAAACGAATGTATACGGAATCGCGTGTGTCAAATATTTTTGAAATTCATCTTCGCGCGTGTGTATCTTGTACATCATATTATATACATACATACATACATACATACATACATACATATATATATATATGTATCTGGGAACGTCGAAAAGAAAGTCGGACTAATTCGTTCTTTATCTTATATATTTCTAATCTTTGCATCGTATCTTCTACTAATCGATCTTAAAAGAGAATAAAACGTGAAATGTTTCATTTCACTTTCTTTTTTTCTTTTTATTAACGAAACTAATAAAAAGGAGACAAATAAATAATTTCGATTCAATCAAATACAATAATTTTTCTAATACGATAATAAACAGCATTCACTGTAGTCTATCGGTAACATGTCCGATGTTAACACGAGAGAGAGAGAGAGAGAGAGAGAGAGAGAGAGAGAGAGAGAGAGAGAGAGAGAGAGAGAGAGAGAGAGAGAGAGAGAGAGAGAGAGAGAGAGAGAGAGAGATAAAGAAAAAAGAAACACTTTGCACCGATAGGAGGTGAATGTATCGTAAAATTTCTCACACAATCAGGTTCGTTACTTGCTCCTTTACCCTTCTCCTCTTCCCCTGTCCTCTCCATCCCTCTCTACGCCTACTTACCCACCCTTATTCGTTCCTTTCACATAACAATTTTTATTTTCACTTACTCCTACTACAGCTGTCTTTGAAATCGTAATATATTTAACTAAATGCGGTCACTTTCTACATTGTTGAACGGAATCCATATTGAAAACTAGATCTTAATTCTCTCTCTCTCTCTCTCTCTCTATCTATTTTGCTTACTCGTTCATTTGCTCTTTTTTCAATCCTTATTCTTTTTAATCATTATATATAAAATACACGTGAGTGTAAACGATGACATAGATCGAACTTTTATCGATCGAAAAGTATTATTTTTCTTTGTTTCTTTTTTTTTTTTGGAACCCTTGATATACTATATATATATATATATACTCCTGTTAATTTATAACGATTTGCTATAGTTGATCCAATTGACGCCAATATTGTCCCTACCCTACGACGAGTAATTCGTATTTCCTAAGTGCACAGAGACAGTTCATGACATACGTGCATGTATATATGTGTATGTTTGGGCGTATGTACATACGTATGTATATATTATGTATCAATATATATTATATACCATAGTTGAATGTATTCGCAAGCTCTCGTTGATCGATACTCACTCTCTTCATGCAACTCTTCTTTTTTTTCTTTTTTTTTTCTTTTATATATATATATATATATATATATATATATATATATATATATACGTAACTAGAACGCTAAAAATTCACTCTTCGTTATCTTTTAAAACTGCTTACTTATTTACTTACTTACTTACTTATTTCATTATAATTATCCGTCGTATCGAACGAATAAATTCACCCATATCTTCGTTAGATCGATACATATAGACCTTTTTTGTTTCCTTCAACTATTTATTCTCGTTCTGTTGCCACGACAGTTACGTAAAACCATCGCTAATGATGGCTGCCTTTTAAACTCACCAATGAATCTCGATTGGTAATAAAAACGATCGATAATTCGCGATATATCCCTTTCTCCCATTTTACTGTGAAACCTTATTATGAATTCTCTCTCTCTCTCTCTCTCTCTCTCTCCCCCTCTTTCTCTCTCTTTCTCTCTCTCTTTATTTCTATCCCTATCTATGTCGTTTTCACTCATACCTACTAGGGAATATTGGAATTTCAATATTAGAGATTCCTGTGGCGTGACAAATTGTGGTCTTGCTCGTTCGAAGGCCCTTTATGAAGTCTTTTTCCTCCTTCCTTGTTCCTATTAACAAGTCATATTAACAATTAGTTTTTATCCTCTTTTTAAGGTTATGTTCCTATTTTTTCTTTTTTATCATTTCTCCTTTTTTTTTCAAAATGAAAAGTTCCTTCTTCTTTTTATTATTATTATTATTATTATTATTATTATTATTATTTTTTTTTTAACGAAATAATGGAAACATTAAAAATATTAAACGTTATTTATAATAAAGGTCCGATCGATCTTTTTTTCGATCCTTTTTTTTTCTTTTCTTTTCTTTTTTTTTTTGTTATTGTATAGTATTATTTATCATCTTATTAATAATATTTTAATAATTGTTAATAAATATTTGTGGATATTTATTTTTACATTTTTGTATTATTTTCTTTGTTTATATGATGTTAAAATCGATTTTTACTACGTATGTATATGTATGTATATATATATATATATCTATTCATCGATCGATCATTATCTGATCGATTATAATACAAATGGTGCTAAAAATATAGATCATTAAATTTATTGTAATCTATTAGTATTATTGCATGATTTCAAAAATGGAAATATGAAAATAATATTTATCCGCGTTATTAGTTTTATTTTTCGAAAAATAAAATGTGATATTTTATAAACATTCTGTAAACATTCTCAAGGATTAGTTACAAACTTAACTTCAGACCATTATTTTCTTTCAACTGGAATATATGAATCGAAATGAGTAAATATTAATTGTTTTACACATAATTATGCTAACGATTTTATTTACATTAAGTATAGATATATATTATCTCTTTTTTTTTCTGTCATTGAAAAATAATCGATTTAAAACGATTATTTTTTTCACGTACTAAACTCTTTAGTTTGAACTTTTTACTTTCTAGATTTTATTTATATTATCTCTTTTTTATTTGTCATTGAAAAATAACCGATTTAAAACGAGTATTTTTTTGACGTACTAAACGAAGAATATTGTAATGAGACCACTTTTTCCTGTTTTTTGTTTCTTTCTTTCTTTTTTTGTTAACCACCAAACGATACCTCTTTATCAATGATTTCGATTGTCTGTGGTTTCCGGAACAAAAATATTATTGGCTACAAAAAAACATTTATTATTCAAAATATATATTTAATAATCGTAATCATACACAAACACACAAATACCTTGTTGTTGAAATAATTTATTAATGCTTTATTATCAATTATATTAAAATCTAATATTTAAAATAATAATTTAATAATTCGTATAAAAAAGATTTATATATATATATAATAACAAATATATATATATATAAATATATAATTAAAGTCTTAAATATGAATATTAATATGTGTGAATTATTCTAATTATATATTATAATTAATAATATAATAATGCATTTATAAATTATCTTTGTGGTTATCTCGAGAAATATATATATATATATATATATATATTATATAACAAGGCACGTATATATATATATATATATATATATATATATATATATATATATATATATATATGTTTGTGTGTGTGTTTGTATATAACGAGGTATGTGCCGTAATTATCACCGTACTTTCTGCAATTCTCCTTTTTAATGCAACGCAGTTTCAATAACTTCACCGAGAAAACGTATACGATACAATGGAACTTTTATACTCATTTTCTTTTTATTTCTTTTTTTTTTTCTTTTGTTCATTATTCTTAATCTAAGAAATTCTATATTTATAATTCCTGAAAAAACATTGTTACGATTTATACGTATCAGTAAGATGATTGGTTTAATTCGTTTACGACGAATGAGATTTAAGCGGGAAAATTCGAACGAAATTAATCCGACCTGTTGCAATGAGTTATCGTATATAACTATCATAACGTATTTATCTTAATAGCGTTAAAAATAAAACGTTCGACTCTCTGTTTCTTTCTACTATTCCTTTTTTTTTTTTTTTTCAATAAACAATTTATCGAACGTTTATACTTCACAAAGGTCGCTGACAATCTGCTTGTAACTGTATCGTGTACATATATGAAACAATATGTTCGATGTTTAATCAGTGGATAAGACTAGAGTGAGAACGAGAGTAAGAATAAGAATGAGAGAGAGAAAGATAAAATGAAAGTAGGCGTTACCTTTCTGGACATTGATATAAAAAATTCTACTCTTTTTCTTTTTTCTTTTTCCTTTTCTTTTTTTTCATTTTTCTTCTTTTTCCTTTTTGCTGTTTAGTTTACTTCGAGATAACAATAGAGACTTGTATCGATTAAACTAATCGATTTTTTCTCTTTCTTTTTTTTTCCGTCAATGAAATATATAACAAGATTTCTTTAAGGTTAGATCGGCAAAATTGAATTGTCATTATTTTTAATTGGCCATAAATATCTATATTTTTTAAATTAAGAATTAAAAAAGAGAGGAAAAGAGTTTGTTTAGTTTGAGAATAAGTGTTAAATAAATGATAAAGAAATTGAAAAAGAAAAAAAGATATTTATGTATGTACATATATACATAATTTCGCGTTCACGTTTTATGTTTTGTAATAATGTTTTTATGTTTCGAAAAAATAGTTCAACATTTGTATATTATTGATAATTCGTAAAAAATGAGCACATGATATCAACTTTTCGTTAGATTGTTAATCAAAGTTGAATGTGTAATTAGGTCTCGAAAAATTACGTTTCTTATGAATTATAATAACTATTTTTCTATGTACATTTAATGCATGCATATATGCTTGTATGTACGTGTGTATGTTTACGTTTCTTTGTTATATTATATCTTTTTAGATAACAACAAATTTCTACAGAAAATTCTTAACAAAACAGTTTCGCTTATTAATAATCAATGCGTTAAAACAGAAAATGGATAAAACAGAAGAAAAAGAAAAGAGAGAAAGAACACAATATTTCGGAAGTTCGAAATCTCATTTTTTTTGGTTATGTATCAATCGGATTCGATTAAGACATATTTATGAAATGTAATTGTGAAATGAGAAATGAATCGTAATCCTTATTTGATCTATATATATATATTTCCTTTTGATCGTATTACCTTCTTCCTTCGAAGATATAATTTAACAAACTTACTTGGTTACTCAAAACATATCGTATTTCGTTTAAGAAACGCGTTTAATTGTCTCTATCTCTATCTCTATCTTTATCTCTCTCTCTCTCTCTCTCTCTCTCTTTCTTTCCTTTCTTTTCCCTGAGGAGGTTATATTACGAAGAAACCATATTTTTGCTGATAAAAGAAGTAATAATATATAAAAAAAGAAAATAAACAGTAAAAAAGAAAAAAAAAAGAAGAAGGAATGAGAGAAAAAAATAACTTGATCACTATTTCGTATTATATTAAAATCGATATATGCGTGTATATTTCGTAGATTTAGCGTGAAATAAACGTAGTTTCTTCTTCGATATTACCAACCAGACTTCGAGTGATACTTGAGGTAACGTTCTCTTTCTCTGTATTTATCTCTATCTCTATTTCTCTCTATCTCTCTTTCTCTATGTGTCTCTCTCTCTTACTTTACATTAGAATGGAATGTTCGCTCGATGTCCGTGTAAAAAAAAGACGACGTCAATCCTATCATCAGGAGATCTCCTTTAGAAAGTCTCTACCGACTTCGTTTTTTATCGTAACACTTCGTTCTGCTTGCACGAACACACGAGTCATGAATCGTTTCTTTCTCTCTCTCTTTACGAATACACAACGTCCATGGTCAAGCTGGCAACTTCGGAGAAACGGATCTTTCTTTCCTTTTTTCGTTTCCTTTTTTATGTTTCTTATCTCGGGGTAGCTATTAAAACGAGAAACGGTTTTTATCGCTTAATAAACCGTTACTCGTATCATTGATGGAATCAACGATTGAGGAATAGTTTTAGTGAAATAAAAAATAATAAGATAGTTCTATAGAATATATATCTCAGTTGCAGATTGATATTGTTATTGTTTTTCCTTTTTTCTTTTCATAGATTATTCGAGAGTAATAAAGTTAAAAATGAATTTCTCTCATGCAGCTCATATGTCTCATGAAAATATGGATCATGGGAGTATGAGCCACGCTGGTATGGATCATGCAAATATGGACCATGCAAATATGAATCATGCTGGTATGGATCACATGGCTAGCGGTCATCAGCACAGCTCAGCAGCTGCTACGGGTGGTTGCAGTAATATGGGAATGCATGGTATGTCGGTACGTATTTATATCATTAATCACTAATGAGAAGAATCATTTCTGTTGCTTTATCACAAAGACTCGATTTTATATCTAGATGGCTTTTCATGGCGGCTACTGCGAGACTGTACTATTTGAATCTTGGAAAATATCGTCGATCGGTAGTCTCATCGGTTCCATGATTGGTATAATAATTATGGCTACCCTTTACGAGGGTTTAAAGTATTACCGGGAATATCTTTTCTGGAAGACATATAGTTCCTTACAATATAGAAGCGTTACGATGCCTCAAGAGAAGAATGTTGTCGCTGAAGATAATAGAGTTGTCCAGTGAGTTCCATTTTCTACGTATTAATAGTATGTATATAGACTAGTTGTATATTAAGTATAATTATACAACAAACGATATTTATTTAATTAGCTTGTCCATTTTGCCCTTTCTAGTATGGTTGGTGAGGTAATCCATAAACGGCCGTAAGTAAATATATTTTGACGGCCTACTAAATTTTAATTTACTGAATTACAGTTCCATGTGATGTCCTTAGTATTTTAATATTAGCCAATACATCTCATTACAATGATCTCTCTTTTTTTCTCTAGTAGTGCTTCTCTTTTCGACGTTTTCGTCTTCTCCTTTAACAATTTTGCACGGTTAATGTCTTGATAAATGTTGTTAATTGTTAAAAAAAATCTTTACAATCGCAATTAAATATTATTTTCTTTTGTAAATTTTTTTCTCATTGTCGTTCCTGTAATGTATCAAGCATGTCTATTCTGCAATCTAGATTCTTTTTTACTTCATTATTTATTTTCTATAAGGCAATTGAATGTTTAATATTTACAAAATTACGAGACAAAACTATATTACTTTTTCATGGAATTTTTTAGCTTTGCATTGCAAATGATTTCTGTTTACTTTTCTTGCAAGCTTCAATGGGTTTTTGCATATTTATTAATGTATATAATTCGTTTATATATTGTATGTTTATATATATATGTATATATAAATATTATTTTAATCGTATATGTGTGCAGGCCCACAATGCTGTCATGGATGCATTGTTTCCAAACGTTCCTGCATATCATACAAGTCATCCTTTCTTACTTTTTAATGCTGATCTTCATGACATTCAACACCTGGCTCTGTTTCGCAGTAGTTTTTGGTGCTACCCTTGGTTACTTCCTTTTCGGATGGAAGAAATCTGTAATCGTGGATGTTACAGAACATTGTCATTAGTAATTGATATAGTGGCATAATCCAGTTTTTCTATTGCTCCATTGTATATATTATTATGTTGTATGGTGATTCTTTTTGCAAAAAAGAAAATATCCAAAGTCAAATACAACATCAGATAGAAGCGTATGAGATGTATATGGAAACAACTTAATACATTTGTGATTCTATGTAAGAGTCCTTTATGAGCACTGAAAGTAAATTGTTGATTTTCAACTAAAAAATATATATAGCTATAAATATTGTGTGTGTGTGTGTGTATATATATATACATATACATATAGAATCATAAATGTATTACGATTGTACAATTATCTTACTTAATTGTATCCTATTGAATACAACTACGCACATTCGCAGTTATGTTGAAACCGAGTGGGACTTATTTTTTAAAATGGAATTAGAAATATATTGCAATGTGACTAATTATGATAATTTTGCAAAAAGAAAACAAGGAGCTAGAATCTTAATATTTCTATGTAAGATACATAAATACACATACATATATATATATAATATTATATATATATAATATATAATTATATAATAATATAAAATATAATATTATATATATATATTTATATTATTGTAAATATTAAAAACATTTAAATAAGAAATGCGTGTATCGTGTAAGATGCATATCTTCTTCCAATCACATTTCCTCATTTTATTATTACTTTAATTATTATATTTGCTAAAGAGAGACTTGTAAAGACTATTTGTTACATTAATATTTGAAAAAGAACATAAAGTATTGTATTGAAGATACATGTATAAAATAACTTATAATGCAGTTTTGTGAATTGAGGTATTACTTTAAATTAATTAATTAAATAATTAAGATGATTTATAAAGCATACGGAGAAAATTTCGTAAAAGATATTACAATAAAAGACATCTACTTCATATATTTTTTCAATTAAATAAATATTGATTAAATAAATGTTTATCGAAAATTCTATTTTGAAACCTTTTAAATCGTAATTAATTCTGCCAATGATGGTAAGTAATAAACATAAAGTCGTAAATACGTTTTTTTCTATAAATTAAAAATAATAACTGTTTGTAATTACGTGGATTTCGACGATGACCAAAATTAATACTTCATATTTTATTATAAATTTATACGTTTCACATAGAGCTATACAAAAAGCACCAGCATGCACATTGTGTACAGAATTGATTTAAGTTTGATCGCTTAAGAACAATCTGTCATACAATAAATTTATATACTTCTCTTTGCAGCACATAACACATTTCTAAAGCTTTGAAGTAGAGTTCTATTGCTTTAAGAATGTATCACATATGTACACACTCATCCAAAAAGCTTTGTTTTATTATTATTATTATTATTATTATTATTATTATTATTATTATTATTATTATTTTTGTAGGAAAATTGTTAAACAGTTAGCGTAAAATACTCTGCACTTCATCTCATACAAATGCCAAATTAATATGTATACATATATATAAATGTATATGTATATATATATATATATATATGGATGTATATATATGTACATATGCACATATATTGATAATCTAAAGGAATATATCATAAATAGAAATATAGTTATTATACTGTTCCTCATTTTATACTGCAATGATAAGGCAAATTTACGTTACGAAGCTAAATTACAATTTATATATGTTTGTCTTACATAATAAAACAATTTATAATTATTATTACTATATTTATCACAAGCCAATGATGTGTATAACACTTAAAATACTGTCAATAGCTCACGAGTTGTGTAAAGCACATTCTGAAATATTATATATCGTCTTTTTTTTTTTTTTCTTTCTTTTTTCCAGCGGTACATATATTACACGTGAATTTTTACAATTTATGTAAAGTATTCGAAGATAGATACACAAAGCACATATTAGAAGAATAGCAAATTAACTAACAGTCCTGTTAAGTAAGATTTGTGCAAAAGTTTAATAACATAAATATCTTTCTTGAGAATATCTAACAAATTTCATATAACACACAAGAAACATTATATTGAAATATTTTGATGGATGTATTCGAAATTATTTCAAATGTCTTTATAGAAACTTTGGGCTTGTAATTAACCGAGTATTGAAGGCTGGCAAGATTCTCTTCAAATTATTTTGTTAGACCTAGAAGAAAAAGCACGACACGTGTAAGAAGCGTGTTTTAAACATAGAATCTAAGTAAAAACACAAAAATAATAAAATAAAGTATAATTACCTAATCAAAAATTAATAAAAGTCTCATTTTAATCGAATAAAGTTACAAAATGATCGTGTTTCGTGGAGAAGAATTCACAAAAGAAATTGGACTGTCAGTTGGTGAAATCAAGGAAAATAAAAATCTCTTACATCTTTTGGTACAATGTCCTTATACATCCTAAATACAGTAAACACCATTTTAGGGATTAGTTCAATTTGAGACGCATTATGTTCCTTCCAAATGCAAACAAACTCTAAGTGTTCCTTCCAAAAATGTTGATTCGTATCATAAATATTTCTTATCATGTCTATCTTCATACCACCCATTTCAGTTAGCTGGTCACAAATGTAGATCTTGGGGAAAATGTTTCATGCATTATTTCAGTGAAAAACAAAAAAAAAATAATGATAATTCAAATCTGTCACCTACTCAGCACCGGAGACAGGCATACAGCAACTGGAACGTTGAGGAGAGAGCTGTTTAGAAAGGTCGACGGTATCTTCTACTAACGGATGTTCTAATCTAGCCTCCAGTCGTGCCCATGCAGCAACAGCAGCTGCAAACGCTGCTTCTACATTTGTTGCATCCTTTGCAGATGTTTCGACTAATGGTGGATCTCCATTTTCTGCACACCATGCTCTGGCTTCTTCTGTTGTTACTTGTTTTTCAGATTCCAAAACATCCACCTATAGAAGTATATTTATGGTTGAAGAAATTACGCTTTTTAAATTCAAAACGGTTCTTCCCTTTTATACTTTATAGTACATACCTTATTTCCCACAACTATAAATGGAAAGGTAGATGCTTCTTCAACATCCGCATAATAAAGAAATTCTGATCTCCAGAGAGCCAAATTTTTAAAACTTGTTCTATCATCAACGGCATAAGTTAAAAGACAAATATCTGAACCTCTATAAAATGGAGTTCTTAATGTTTTAAATCGTTCTTGCCCTGCTGTGTCCCATATTTGTAAAGTATAGGATTCACCATTGATTTCTATATCTTTGTTTAAAAATTCTACTCCGATAGTGTAAAAATTATGTTCATCAAAATGATTCGATACAAATCTGTTCATAAGACAAGATTTTCCCACTCCGCCGTCACCCAAAATCACTACTTTTAAAAGTGTAGATCTTTGTGAATTACGATTATGTATGTTCCCACTTCTGAACGTGTCTGTTGTCATTGTATTGTTCCCAGACATCTTATATATATCTTTGAATCAACTTATAAGACACAATAATACAAATTTTCGAATGTTTTTACCTCTTTGTTCTTTTCTTATAAAACAGTAAATCTTTTTGAAATGTCATATAATTTTCAGTAAAATGAAATTATTTCTTGAATATTTTTTTTTTAATATAACGAAAATCAGCTAATTCGAATATCCAGGTACGATGGTTTAAAGTAGTAATTATCTTATTTCGACCACATAATATTATTTGTAATTCGGTGTCCGTTCGTCATTCATTTAAAAACGAATAAATAGCACGGTAGCACGCACACGCACACATATATAATTTTCACTTGACGACAAGCATAACCTTCTCTCGATGCTTTTTTACACACACTATCTTCTTTTCAAATATCTTCCTTTAATAGATATATTTCTTACAATACATTTACGATCATTTATTTCATAATAATTAATTATTGAATCACAGAATTCTTTGATATATATCAGCTCGAATCTCCTTGTATATGTATCGTGTTACGGATGACTATTGTACATAAGAAATGTACGTTTTTCGTCGATAAAAATAACGTAATCACAGAAAAATATTAAGCAATGTTCATTAATCCAGATCTTTCTTTGAGATTTTTGTACTAATCATTTGTAATTATAACGTATCACTAATCCTGTCCATCTTTAAAAAACACAAAGCATTTGACACTTTGCAGACGACAAAAAGGAACGCCCATGTTGGATTCTATGACTAAATCAAATATGGCTGCCAGAAATTATAAATACTGTTTTTACCGGTAACTATAGAACTATAGAAAGAAAGATAAAATCTTACGAAACTAAAAGTAATACAATCCTCGTTATTTCGAGTTTCCAATTTTAACAGATCTAAGATGCTTTTGATGAAATTAAAAATAAAATATGAAGGTTATGACTCATTCCTTTTGTCTATATCGTGATTTTCTAAACGTATTGTAAAACGAAAAAGAAGTCGTATTAGCGTGCTATTACACAAGAAAACAGAAAATATTATATAAGTTTTGTATAGAAATGCGTAACGATAAATTACATTTTCAACAAATTGATCGCTAAATGTTTTTACGAGCGTTATATTAAACGATCTTCTCTTTTATAAATATACACACGCGTGATTATAATTAATATTGTAATAATGTGAAAATAAATATTTACTGCGAGTGTAAGAAGTCCCACTATTGCGAACGTTTCCAGCCAAATGAATCTTCCATAACAAACAATACCTTGAGCAGGCCGCCTGAATATCGCATTTGTGTACATGTGCGTTTGTCGCTAATGCGCATGCCCTACGACTTTATATTACGACTGTTTATATAGATATCTATAAAGAAAAATTGATTTTATCTTTACTTTCTTAAAATAGATATATTTATTTTTTCTGCTACAAATGTTTATGCAAGATCAATGTTCCTTTTTTTTTTTTTTTTTTTTTTTTTTTTTTTTTTTTTTTTTTTTTTTTTTTTTTAATTAAATATATAATCATAAAATTCCTTTCAAATTTTAAGCGTCCTAAAATTTTCTGTCTGAATTATACAAAAATTAATGGAATTTTAATTACGATCGTATAAATTTTTCTAACAAGTTTTGAAATATTTATTATTTCGTTAGATCCTGTTTAGAAAGATGAATTATTGGACAAACGTAAACGAAAACTTAGTCGAAGATGTTATTAATTTATTTTGAATAAAAGATTTCATTAAAGTTGTCAATAAATCGATATTATATTGATTTCTTTTTAATTAATAACGTGTCGATCATAAATATGCGATAAACTCTTTCTAATTTAAACGATGAGATATATTTTTTTTTTAATTTCTATAAATAATCATGATTTTTAACTTTCGTACAAATTGTTTACAGTATTGCTGATTTTGTAATCACTACATTATTTTTCTTTTATTGATGACTGGAGTTCGAATTGAAATCAAAGATTTAAAACTGATCAATTAAATTTACAAGAAGCCTTAAGGCAGTTCACTTTTTGCGTGTGTGACTTGAGCGACACGTATGGAGGAAATATGAACTAAACTTAAGCAGAAAACATTATTTCCATTGCCAGTCTTTTTTAAAGAACACGAATTTTAATTAAAATTTAAATGTAATTGCTGAAAGATTAAATTAATTGATTATAGATATTTCTTCATATCGATACAATAAAAAAAAAAAAAAGAAGAAAAAAAAAACTGACGGAATCATACAGTCTTGAACTCGTGCTTTATACATTTATAATGATATATTAATCCTATGTTAAAGTATATTAGAATGAAATTTACTCGTGGTTACTCAACGTTTTTTTACTAATTAATTACAACCAATTATTCGTTTTCGATTTTTTATTTTCGATATGATTGAGTAATCGGAGGGACTTGAAAATTCACTTACTACTTAAGAAGTTTTACGATGGCTCCAAAACATTCCTCCAGGATTTAGGTCGAAATTGAGAATGAATGATACGTAGTTGGTTGAAAATGAGGTAGGTTAACATCGAAGTTGATTGAAATCTTCTTCAATGACGCACTGACTCTAATTCGCGGTAGTTATTTTTTAACGAACGATCACTGAAGTTAATTCGCGAAACTCTACTCTACTCTACTCTTTTATAAATACAATCTATACGATTGTTAAAAAATCAAACAACTTTGCGAACTAATACTGACACAATAACGATTGCATTGCACGCAATCGATGCAAATTCAATTGTTGTTTAAATCGCGAAACGCGAACGAACAAACACTGCTTCTATTTCGCGATGTTTTTATTTATATTTTAACGATACAAACACTCGATTGTTTCATTGCTACACAAGCGAAACAAAAAAATATAAACAAAATAATTAGTATCATTGTTATAACAAAAAGAATTATTAAGTAAATTGTTAAAGATATGTGCGATATAAAAATATACTTATTTTAAGTCTTCGTTGATACTTGCAAGAAAAATATCCTGTTTTGTTATTCCCGATATAATGTTTCATCGAATTTATTATTGTTTAAATATTAGTTTGTTTAACTATACGTATTTTTATATCGTTTAAACAAATCAAAAATTACGAATATTAAAAAAATATTAATTTTGTAATACGTTTCGAGAAAGAGAGCTACGATACTTACTCGTCGGAGTATAAAGGAAGACTGATTGGATTACGGTCAAAGTCAACCAATATTGTTTTTGTTCACGTTGTACGTAATCAATGACCGCCAATTCAAAATTTAAATCTAAGAGATAATAATTTTCAATTATGTTATATTTAACATATGTTTCGATTCGTGTAATGTTTAATAGAATTTACTATTGTTTAAATATTAGTTTGTTTAACTATACGTATTTTTATATCGTTTAAACAAATCAAAAATTACGAAAAATATTAATTTTGTAATACTTACGTCTCGAGAAAGAGAGCTACGATACTTACTCGTCGGAGTATAAAGGAAGACTGATTGGATTACGGTCAAAGTCAACCAATATTGTTTTTGTTCACGTTGTACGTAGTCAATGACCGCCAATTCAAAATTTTAATCTAAGAGATAATAATTTTCAATTATGTTATATTTAACACATGTTTCGATTTATGTAATGGTTAATGGAATTTATTATTGTTTAAATATTATGTTTTTTTTTTTGTTTAAATATAAATTGTTTCGCAAAAAAAATCAATACGAATTAATATAAAATAGATATAAGAAATAAGGAAATAAAAAACAAATGCCTGTAGCGACGAACTATTTTAAATAAAAAATATGATTATTGGATTATAGGTATAAGTTGGTATCACTGATCTTGCCTTTTGGGCAGGTATGCTTTACAAAGTGATGAACGTTTTGAAGTAATTTTTGATCGTACAGAATTAAGGTGTATCTAAAAAAAACATGTAGTTTTTACATTTTTATTGAATGCAATAAAAAGATGAGTTAAATAATTTTTAAATAGAAAGTAGAACTACACAAGTAGTTCGCTATTGATACTTTTACTAAGTATTAGTGATAGATACTGTGCATTTTTTCAGTGATTTATAGAAGGTAATAATATTATACAATTATAAAAACATCTTTATGTCCAAAAATGGAAATAAAGATATTTATATTAATATTTATTTCTCCTTTTTTATATATAGTAAAATTGCATAACCTATTTTGATAAAATTGTTTACACTTGATCTCTTTAATGTCGTTTTATAAGTACAATATAATTATATAATTTATTTTAATATAAAGATATTTGTACGTTACCGTTTTAATAAAAAAATAATAAACATATTTTTGTCATTGACTTTTGTAATAGATACTTTGTAATCTTCTAGATAAATTTCATTGTAAGAAATGGCAAACCTTTCTTCAAACACTGGACAGCAATATTTTTGGAATTCCGGTATAACACAAATGCAAAATGTAGGATATTATTCTATGCCGCCATCGAATTTTTCACCACCAAATTTTAATCAACCACCACCAAGTTTTCCTCCAACTAATTTTAATCAACCTCCACCTTCTTATAATATGCCGGTTACTGCTATGCCAGAAGATAAACCAACGAATCAGTTTATGTCATTTCATTCTGCTTCTTCTACTTATCAAGATAATACTACTGCCACGTATACAGATGATTCATATTCAAATCAAGCAACAACGCAATGTAATAAGAATAATTATTATCCATCGTCGTTTTCTCAATCTGAGAATTTTAGTACAGAAAATTTTAATTCAAATTGGAATTCTAGAAATATATATCCTGATAATTTTAATAATGAATGGAATACTAATAGCTCATCAAATTGGTCAACCATACAAAATAATGCTACTACATCTTGGTCTGAAGTTGATAGATCACAAAAGGAAAGTCAAATGGTTTTGGAAAGTTCACAAAAAAATAAAATATCTGAATGGAGATATAACAATATAGAATCATCTCGAAATCATACAAGCAGTAGAAAGCGTTCTAAAACTCCTGAAAATAGATCCAGGTCTAGTAGATCACCACGTAGATCACGATATGAAGATCAAAGGGACAAATATAAATATAAAAGAGACAGATCAAGTTCAAGAGATCACTCTCATGATAATGGAGATTCCAAACGAAGATGTTCATATAAAAGATATGGCAGTCGTGTGTCATCTTCTGAAAGGTCGTATGTAAGCAGCAGGAACAGAAGAAGATCAAGATCTCTAGAATATCGATCCTCCAAAACGGTTAGTCCAAACAGTAGTAGTTCAATGTTGAAATCAAAGTGTCCAACTGAACGAGAGTTATTACTAGAGAAGTATAGGTAAGTAAATATATAAATAAATGTAATAGAATGTTAATTATCTACATTGAAAAACATATCTATATGCAAGTTTATTTAAATAGACGAAATTACTGTGCGACCAGCAAAGATATGGAAAGAAAAATGGATGAGTTATCGGCCATGGGTCCAGAAGGAATAATGGAAAATGAACGTAAAATTTGGACCCGTACTGCACCAGCAGATTTATATTACACAAGAGATGAAACTAATTCAAAAATAATGAAGGGTACCCCAAAATTGCGTGATTTATGTGATTTATTTAAAGAAATACTTATAGATAGAGCAACAGCAGCACGTGCATTACAGGCATGTTCATGGACATTAAATAAATGACTGCTTAATGTAATTATAATAAAACAGGTTTAACTTGTATTATTATTTTTGAAGCCTCCATACGAGCCACCACCAAGAAAAACTAAAGCACGTCTTTGCAAACATAAATCAGAAGCTTGTAGTAGTTCATCATCAGACAGTGATAGTTCTATGGATGAGGATGACAGGACGATGGAAGAATTAATGACCAAGAAGCAACATCCTCAGAGATTACATCCTGAAATGTGGTTTAATGATCCTGGAGAGGTAACATTTGATGAATTTTATAAATGAAAAAATCATTGTTTTTTTTTTTTTATCATATCTATTTACAAAAACTTTTCATTTCTACATAGATGAACGATGGACCATTGTGCAGATGTAGCGCCAAATCACGAAGATCTGGTATAAGGCATGGAATTTATGCCGGCGAAGGTGCAATAAATAAATGCAATGTGAACTCGAATAACGCCGATAAATTATATCATTATCGAATTACAATCAGTCCTCCAACTAATTTTCTTACTAAAACACCAACAATCATAAAGCATGATGAACACGAATTTATATTTGAAGGATTTTCTATGTTGTCACACTTTCCTCTTGTAAAGTTACCAACATGCAAAGTAATAAGATTTAACATAGAATACACAATTCTCTACATAGACGAAAAACTGCCTGAAAATTTTACTATACAAGAATTAGATTATTTTCGTAAGTATATATTGAGTTTTAATATCTATTACGAGTTATTTTCAATATCATTATGTATATTTTCTTTTCCCCTGTTTTCTTTTTTATAGAAACATATTTATTCCGGGAAATATTAGAGCTTGTAGATTTTGATTTACAAGCTGCCCAAGATAAATCTGGCTGTGGACAATTTCACTTTATGCCAAGATTTGTACGTGATTTAGCAGATAATGGGCAAGAAATTTTATCCATGAATGAAGTTTTAAATTACTTAATAAAAAGTAGTACTCTTTTAATAGATCCAGAAGATCTACCTAGATTAATTGAAATGCCGCAATATAAATGGCAAAATTTTGCTGATGAAGTAAAAGGAATGGTTGTAACATATCCTGGAAAGAAACCATGTAGTGTTCGCGTGGATCAACTAGATAGAAATCAAGTTGATCAACCTCCAGGTGTGATTGCTTATCCCGAAATAGTACATTTTGGTATAAGACCGCCACAGCTCAGTTATGCTGGAAATGCAGAGTAAGTAATTACTCGGTCCATTATTTTCCTAATTATTCTATTAATACGCTTTGTTATTTTCTATTATTTATTTCGATTTTAGTTACCAAAAAGCATGGAGAGATTACGTTAAATTTCGGCATTTGTTAGTTAACATGCCCAAGCCATCTTTTGAGGATAAGAGGAAACTCGAAGCGAAAGAAAATAAGTTACAAGAGTTGAGAACACAAAGTAAAATGAAGCGTAATGTCACTGTTGATGTAAGCTCTGAAGGTTTTTATAGAACAGGCATTATGTGTGACATAGTGCAGCATGCAATGTTAATACCTGTACTTGTATGTCACTTAAGATTTCATAAATCTTTGGATAATCTGGAACGTACATTGGGCTATGAGTTTAAAAATAGATATCTTCTTCAACTTGCTTTGACTCATCCTAGTTATCGCGAAAACTTTGGTACAAATCCAGATCATGCTAGAAATTCATTAACTAATTGTGGAATAAGACAGCCGGAATACGGCGATCGTCGAATACATTACATGAATACACGCAAACGTGGTATAAATACATTGATAAATATAATGTCAAGATTTGGAGCAAGACGAGAAACAGAATCTTCAATAGCACATAACGAAAGATTAGAATTTCTTGGAGATGCAGTCGTTGAATTTCTCACGTCCATTCATCTTTTTCATATGTTTCCTGATTTAGAGGAAGGTGGATTAGCTACATACAGAGCAGCAATTGTGCAAAATCAACATCTTGCTGTTCTGGCAAAAAAACTTAATTTAGAGGAATATATGCTTTATGCACATGGCAGTGATCTATGTCATGATCTAGAATTAAGACATGCAATGGCGAATTGTTTTGAAGCACTTATGGGTTCATTGTTTCTTGATGGAGGAATAGAAGTTGCAGACAGAATTTTTGGTGAAACTCTTTTCAAAGATGAGGAAGATCTTGCCAAAATTTGGGTGAATTATCCAAAACATCCATTGCAAGAGCAGGAACCAACGGGTGATAGACAATGGATTCCAAGCTTTGAATTATTGCAGGTATGATAAAACAATAAATATGTATTAAAGATTCATTATTTATTAACTGTTCATAAATATTATTATGTTATTAGAAATTGACGAAATTTGAAGAGTCTATTGGTATAGAATTTAGTCATATTCGTCTCTTAGCAAGAGCATTTACTGATCGTAGTATCGGATATACGAATTTAACACTTGGCTCAAATCAACGTTTAGAATTCTTAGGGGATACAGTCCTGCAACTTATAGTTTCAGAATACTTGTATAAGTTTTTTCCTGAACATCACGAAGGTCACTTGTCTGTAAGTATTTTATCTCTACATGTACATTTATTTCATAATTTATTAATTATTCTTCAATTATTTTCAACAGCTTCTAAGAAGTTCGCTTGTAAATAATAAAACACAAGCAGTTGTATGTGATGACTTAGGAATGACGAAGTATGCTCTTTATGGAAATCCAAAAGCGGAATTAAAAACTAAAGATAGAGCAGATTTGTTAGAAGCTTTCTTAGGAGCCTTGTATGTTGACAAAGGTTTAGAATATTGTCATGTTTTCTGTGATGTGTGTTTCTTTCCACGGCTACAAGATTTTATTATGAATCAAGATTGGAACGATCCTAAGAGCAAATTGCAACAATGTTGTTTAACTTTGAGAACGATGGATGGTGGTGAACCAGACATACCAGTATACAAGTAAATACCAATGAATATGTAAAATCTAAACTTTTATTTTTTTTTTATTAAATTTATTAAAATTCCTACAGGGTAATTGAGTGCAAGGGACCAACAAATACAAGAGTTTATACAGTTGCTGTATATTTCCAAGGAAAAAGATTAGCTAAGGCATCAGGACATAGCATTCAAGAAGCAGAAATGAATTCTGCTAAAGAAGCTCTTGAAAAAAGCCAAGGTAATAAAGAGATAAAAATCATTATGAATTTCTATATCTATATAAATTATCATAATATATTATATATTTTCCTTTTTTTTGTAGATCTCTTTCCACAACTGGATCATCAGAAGAGAGTAATAGCAAAAAGTATGAAGATGCAACAATGGCCAAATAAATACAAAATAAAAGATAAATTCACAAAATTCAGTGATAGATCTGATGATTCAGATTCTAGCCAACATCGTAAAAAAAATCATAGTAAAACATAAGATCTGTGATATATTAATTCGATTATAATCGAAATAAAATTATATTGTTATAATCGTGTTTTTTTAACGTTAAAAAAAAATATATATATATACATTCTTATCATTCTCTGAAATATTTAATCGAACAAAAATATTAATAGTATATCGAAAATTAATAAAAATGTTCTACAAATTTATAAAAACCAAATAAAAAATTAATATGAATAAAATTAAGAAAAAATTACGCTAAAAAAAATATGTAAATTCTATCTATTTGTCTTTCCATAGAAAATTGTATGTATATTAAATATTAAAAAATATATTCGTCACGATGTTTATTATATACAGTATATATAAATGTGTATCTATTTAAACAAAATTTACTGACTATTATCTACCAAAATAGGACTAGTTTGTTCTAGTAAATAATCATTTTCCTTTAATATTTTTGTACATATTTTCATATTATTTAAGATAGACAGAATATCCCACTTTTTAGATAGTAGTGCATGTTGTAGTTCAAATAATCCATATTTAAAACATTGTATTTGTGTACAAGTAGCTGTGGAATGAAGTTCTAAACCTAATTCGTGAATTAACGTTTTTAAATACTGCTCATATTCATTGATGCAAATAATTTCTAAAAATAATATATATATATATATTTAAATCTGTTAAAAAAAAAATTAAAATATTATAATATTTTAATTATTTTAATTTAACAATCTAATCTTACCAAGTGTGAATTCAGGAGGTTGAAAATTTATACATTTTATTTCATATAATATAGGGATTTCTGAGTGAGCTGGTCTAATTAAACCCTGTACTGCTAATTCATAAGCAGTTTGACTTTGAATATCTACTCCACAAATTCTAAAATATTAATTTAAAGTATATATTAATAATGTATTAGAATATATTTGAGTATGTGTAGAATTTTAAGCATGTGTGTGTGTGTGTGTGTGTGTGTATAAATTAATGCTTACTCAAACATTTTTTTTTGATGAGAAGATTGCATTGAGGCACATATTTTGTCAATATGAGTTCTTTTGATATGTTTGTATGTAGATTTTTCTATTATTTTACCAGTTTTAAAATGATTATTTGTTGCTTGACCTAAGATCCCTTTAAGTCTGTAATATCTTGATGGTTTTGATTCTCTAATTTTGTTTATCAATGAATTGCCTTCATTAATACCGCATATTAAAACACCAGAAGTATCTATGGATAAACAATTTGCAGAAGATAAACTGATATCGTTATATTGATAACGAGGTCCAACAACTAGTTCATTATCTCCATAATTAGGACGAACAATAACTTCTAGTTTTTCATTGGTTTTTCCTTCAATCACTACATAATTGTCAGGTGGCCTAACCTCCATTTCATTTAAATCTATAAAAAGATATTTCTCTTTACAAACGGAATTGCCTTTATAATTTTATTTGTATTATAATTATGTTTACCTCTACATATATGTTTTATTATAGTATCTCGTACACTTAAATAATGTGTCAATGCTGGTTTATATATAACAAATATACTATTTAATAAGTTCCAAGCTGCACTCGCTTTGTATGGTATACGTTGTTTGACAGGTAACATTATTTTTACTTATAAAATAAATATTAACGTTTTCCTATAAATTATGTTCAATTATAATTGCTTTTATAACAAGATATTTGAAAATAAATAATAACAAATTTTAGGTTATGACTTCATGATCGACCATATGTATTTAATATTTGAATTGTTTGCTAGATGTCGCTAGTTTCGAAGTCATATGTTTTTTTTTTTTTTTTTTTTTAGAAAAAAATATGATTTTGAAGAGTGCATGTATACTCCATTTTTTAATTACCGGGTCTGTAAAACAATTGGGTATGTTCAAATTTTATCGAATAACAACTCTTAATGCATGTATTAAGAATATTTTTAAACTATGTTCTATACATTTTGATAACGTTTGGTGATCCTAAATAAATTGATATAAAAAATACGTTCAATTCGGATAATCTTGTACAACTTACTTTTTTTTTTCTAGGAGCTTCTATTAATACTCGGTGGTTTGCCACAATGTCCGAATTACTTAACAAAGTTCCTGATGTAGATATCGATGCAAGTGGAAAGTTTAAATATATGTTACTTAATATTCATGATAAAACCAACGATGCCTTCAAACCAGTCGTTAGAGGTTATACTAAAGCAGAATGGCATGGTAAGTAGTTTATAACTATATTAATAATTGTATGTTCGTTTAACAGAATAAGATGTGAACCACATACGAAAGAATGAAATGCTACAACAATTTTAATAATGTTTATGGGGATTTTATATATTATAGAACCAACTACAATTTGAAGTTGTTTCATTTCACCTATACCTGCTTAACGTATATTTCTTATTTATTGCATGAATGAAATAAAAACAAAGTTACAGCGAATTATACATTTTTATGATATAATTATATGTGATATTTTAATTTTTATATAAGCACTTATATTATATTATTTACAATATTAAAAACATATTCTATACAGATTTATGAATTTATATTTATGACAATTAAGTGCGATAAAAGATTTTTTTAAAGCTATAAGATTAATGTTTTTCAATAACATTTTTTATACACATATAAAACGTGCTGACGCGTTTGAAAATTGTATTTATGAAAAGGCTACAAAATAATTTCTACATACATCTGCTTAAGAAAAATACAGTTGTGGAATTTTCAATTTCTTTTTAACTTTTTTTTGTCTTAATAAATAGCTTTGATGGAATGTCTATATTATTCCCTTTTTTCTGCAATGATAGTATCTTGAAAAAACATAGTAACTTTTAATTCCAAGTATTTAGACTGGCAGTTGATATTTTTAATTAGTTCCAAAAATTTACATAGTAGTACGAATGTATGTACTAAACATTCCGAAGTCCCACCAATAATTTCATATTTACTTTTATATGTATTTATATTCATCATTTTATCATTATAGAATAACTATTCTCTGCATTATGAATTTCATTTTCCTAAAAACTGTGATTTTGTAGGACCAATTGACATATTTTTTTGTTGTTTCCATGAATCTTTCTCTATTTGAATGTAAGATATTTTTGTTTTTCCAAATATTGCCAGCTTTGTATATATCAAACTGATAATGTTATATATATATATATATATATATATATATATATATATACACATACATACATACACACACATACATATATAACGTCAATAAGAAAGTTAAGAGTACAGATAGCTTCAGATTCCTTGTACTATAGAATGATAATTCAAAATCAGTCGATAGAGTCACGACAAATGAAGGAACCTTTTTGGGAGTGTGTAATTGTACCTTCAAAAAATATTTATTTTCTCGAATCATCTTCAATATGATTCGTAATCAACACGCACTCCACTTTTTTATTTCCATCTATTATCTCAAACGTTCTTTCAAATGCAAGACGCACTAAGAAGCTCTTCTGAAACAGCACCAAGCTCTTTGTATACTGAAGCCTAACTTACAGGCTTTTTGATTTGTATTCTTCAAGTTTATATTTTTAGCTTCGTTATTATTCTTTTTAGATTGTCGAGATTTCAGATCTGTCGTTTTTAGCTTCTCGTCACATTTAACCTGCTCTCAGGTACTGTCCTCCTCGTCATAATGTTCTATAAGATCAACGTCGGTGATTTTTGATTGTTTTTCTTTTTCCTGAATAGTCGTCAATTTCGATTCCTTGTTCTTCGTTTGATTACAATCATACTTATCCGGATGTTCGTTTATATCCTCCATCTTTCGCAAAGGTTTCGAAATTTCTCTAACCGGCGATGGAAACCCAACAAGATCTGGATCGGTATTAGTATGAGTTAAAGTGAATGGTAATTTTAAAGAAACGTCACCGCCTATCGTTGAGATTATCAGTTTTACCTGTAAAAACGTTAACGAAAACGTTTACAAATATATCCCATTAATTTTCCTATTCTATCTTCTTACCTATAAACCTACATACATACACAGATAAGAAAATATAATCTTTATCTTCAAGAATTACCTTCACGTAATAGGATACGTAAATAGCAAAAACATTTCGATCTTCTGGTCCATTTCCAGGACAAACGATTGTAGAAGCTAAGGTAGCACCAGCTTTGGTATAACTATCTTCCAAAGCAATCCAATTTTTACTGGATCCTTTGATGGGTTTCAAAGTGTAACATTTTTTCAAACTAGACCCTGGCCTTATAGGGCAACCCTCTTGAGAAGATACAAGTGCTACCACGTTTTTAAATTTACCATTACTGAACATACAAACGTCGACGTGTTGAACGACGAAAACCTGAACACATAGACAGAAAGAAAGAGAGAAAGAGAGAGACATATAGAAATAGATAGAGCGAGCAAGCGAATAAAGTTCCTTTCGATCGATAGAAAGCTCTCTCTCCGAGCAAATCCATCCAAATAATAGATTCAAACATTAATTTACATCGCATACAATAATGAAACGTGTTGCTCAGTGAATTCGAACGGATATTCTCGGTAAATACAAATTTACACAACGCGCGTTATACAATAATTATACTAGCTTATGTTTTGACATTATAGAAATAGATAAAATTTAACCAACCATTTACCGATATATCAGCATTAACGTCATATTCTCTCTAGTGGCTTTTATGAATAACAATAAGCATAATGTTATGAAATTTCCTCATGATATGAAAATTTTACTATATATATATGTGTGTATATAAATGTATATATATGTATATATAATAATATGTATATGTATAATATATCTCTTTGTCTAGCTGAGAATTAATTGAGTGAATTATATTCTCTCGTTTTATCGATTTTATATACTCTCTCTTTCCTTATCTCTCTCTCTCTCTCTCTCTCTCTCTCTCTCTCTCTCTCTCTCTCTCTCTCTCTCTCTCTCTCTCTCTCTCTCTCTCTCTCTTTCTCTCTAAATACCCCTTAGAAATGTGGATTTTCCTATGGTAAACAATACATTATATATTATACGTTATATACCGAATAGATCAATGTACACATAAAGCTTTACGTAAGAGAAATAATATAAGAGGATTACAATCACTACTAATATATCTAGCTGGGCTTTCACAACGTCTCTTTACAAATTGATTTATTTATCGAAGGACGAATGTCGTTTAAGTTTGATCCTGTTACAGACGGTAGTGTAGTTAGAGTAACAAGAGTAGCTACTACTTGTATGACAATGACAACAATGACAAGAACAAAAACAACAGCAATAACAACAACAACAAACGAGAACCAAACACGTTTTATAGTCACGGTGGTCAATGTCGATACGTTTTCCTTTTCAAACAATGACTACTGTCCTTGACGAACAGGGAAAGGACGTAATCGACTTGCTCGATTTTATAGACGTTCGTGTATATATACGTACATATATATATACGTGTGTATTTGCCTTTTGTTTATTGTCTGTTATTTCGATTTGATTTTCTCTCTCTCTCTCTCTCTCTCTCTCTCTCTCTCTCTCTCTCTCTCTCTCTCTCTCTCTCTCTCTCTCTCTCTCTCTCTCTCTCTCTCTCTCTCTCTCTCTCTCTCTCTCTTTTTCTCTCATATATCCTACGTTGGAAAACATTCAAACTGAGACAAAAGGGATGAACAGGTGATATGCTTTTTTTTTTTTGCATTTTTCCTCTCTTTTTTTCACTGTAGTAGTAAAGGTCAACGATAGTATCAGTCGTAAGGGACGTGTAAAAAGAATGGGGGAAAAAATATAGATATATAGGGTCGCAAAAAATATCACGTTTAATCTCTGCTATAACTCTTGGCCGAAATAACGGAAGAACTTTGAAATAGGGGTGGTGGATGTGGTTGGTATAAAAGTGTTTCCTTAGATAATAAGTATGTCGCATATTTCCTTGTTCGGGTTATAATTGATAAACTTTCGTCACTGAGAATATACTGCTTATCTTGAAACTATAAGCCCACGTGTGTGTATATTTCTATTTATTATAATTGATTGTAATTATTAATTTTTTTTTTTGCAATTTCATCTAGAATATCGCTTTAAGGATATCATAGAATTTTTTTCGGAGATCGCGTTTAATATATTTTCTTTTTTTTTTTTTTTTTTTTTGAATTTTAAAGTGCTAAGAAAAAAGAAGAAAAAAAAAAATACGATACGTATAACAGGTTTTATAAAAGATCGTGATTTATTAAGAAAAATGTTTATAATTTTTGTATTAAGGACATATAAAAAAAAAAAAAAAAAACAGAAAAAGAAAAAAACGAACATAAATATTACTGCTGATTGATGTTATTAGAATGTAACAGTTTATTTTTATATGTCTATGTTTTTTTTAAATCAAAAATTTTTCTAAGCAAGACAGTTTTATTTTATTTTATTTTATTTTATTTTATTTTATTTTATTTTGCTTTGTTTTGTTTTACTTTATCATAGTTTCTGATTTCTAGAGAGAAAAGAAGTAGAGATATAAGAAAACATGATGATAAAATGAATCTTAATGTATTTATTTGAGGAAAACAGGTTGTACCGACACTCATTTAATTCAAATCATGCAAATTTCTACGTTGGTTAGATGTAATTAATCGTGCTTTGTCGTCTAATTTCAAGGAAATTAGATTCAATTAAATGTTCTTTAGCATAATTTAATAGCTATTATATAAATGAGACACATTAAGAAAATACAATTTGTCACATCGTTTTTAATGTATCCTTCAAATTTATATCTCTGATGGCCCAGCAAAAGAGTATAAGTTAAAAAGGTTATTATTAATTGGGTCATCATTTTAAATAAATAGTTGTTATTTATAATAAAATATTAATGGGTAATATGTTACACAACCCTGACATTTAATTATTTATACTGATCAAAATATTCGACATATATTGATCATTTAATTTCATAATACACTTGATGTTAATTAACAAAAATATTGATCAAATAAATATAAATTTATCCTTGGTAAAATTTATCCTGATTCAAAACAATGTAATTACGTTAATGTAATATTTTACATCGATGTTCTTTACTTATGGCATATATGTATAATATTTTTTAAGTCCAATAAGAAAACGAGATATATGTATTCACGTACGATATCTACCATTTAATACATTACACGTTGCACTTTATTAATATAATATTATAAATGCTTCTCTCCAACATTAATTATTCTAATTTATATTCTTTTGCTCGCTCACCCGTAATATATATGCACGATAACGAAGGACATTTTCTTACTCGAATATAATTGTACCTCTTTTACTTTTTGCACGATCGTAACTTTATTTATTACAATCGTAATTTTATTGTCTTTCATGTTATTGTTATATTTCTTTTATATCTACTTTTCATATTCATACTTTACGTTCTTGTTATATATTTCTCTATATATTTCTTTACACCTGTTTTTATCTATCAAAAGAAAAGAAAAAAAAATTATATATTCTTTTCAGACTGATTGGTTAACGAAAAGATAAGGCATATTCGATGTATTATAAAAAATATAAATGTAAAAATATTCGTGATAAGTTTATATTATTATTATATTTTTCCATGGATTTCTATCGAAGAAAAAAAGAAAAAAAAAATAATGAAAGAGAGAGAGAGAGAGACACTTCCATAAAATTCATCATACTTTTCTCGTTTTTTCTCGTTTTACGGATGAACGATCACGACAGAGATATTATTGCATGTCATTTAATTCCATTGGAACGACAGTCTCAGTGTTTGTAAAGCTCAGTGTTGTAAAGCTCGGTCGATTGAAATTGGAGACAGAGAGGGAGAGAGAGAGAGAGAGAGAGAGAGAGAGAGAGAGAGAGAGAGAGAGAGAAAGAGAAAGGACGGGCATACATAGAAAGTTTTGTTGCATTATAAATTATGGATTTTTATATCTCGACGTAGTTATCAATTAGTCTTTTTTGTTAAATTAACTCCTGTTATGTAGATATCTATATACAAATTTAAATCCGAGAGAATGGATATCTTTGTAACGGTTTAAAATTATTCGATAAAAGAATGGATACTGTAAAAAGAGAAAGAGAGAAAGACTGAAATATTGCAACTTTCGTTTTAATCGGTGCACAACTTTAAAAATTGCGCATAGACATTCTCTTTTTAATATTATAGGTTGTTCTATTTAAAACAAAAAAAAAGAAACAAAAGAACTATTGCGGATTAGAATAAATAAAATCGAAAGAACGGATCGATAGAGCCGAAATATAAGATTAAAATCTTGCTGAAAAAATAAATGTGATTTTTTTTTTTTTTTTTTCTTTCAATATCCTTACCTTAATTCGTCTGACGGATTTGCTACTATTATTGTTAACATTGACGTGGACAGTTATAGAATCCCCATGGGCATAAATAGCTCGATCTAATCTTGCTTCTAAACCGACACGTCCATCGCTCAATATAAATGGTTTTTCGATGGCTGCTTGTGGTCCTATATTTTCTATAAGGCAAAGAAATTATTTTCTTTTGTCGAAAAGATTGTCCATTCTTATTTCTTTCTTTTCTATTTTTCATCCTAAAATTTTTAATTCGATCAAAACGACATAATGGCTTACCCTCGTCCTCGAGGATTTCATTGGTAGCGAACGAGAATCTCGGTTTGTTAATTTGAATCCTTGATGGTATCATCGTTGATGTAGGTACACTATACATCGTAAGACATGGTAAGGGTGGTTTCGTCGTTCGTTGAATCACTCTAATGCCCATTCTAACGGTTGATTTTTGATGCAACTTATCGTCGGGTCGATCAGCTGATCACGTACATACGCATAAAAAGTACAATATAGATAAAAACGAAGAATACAAATAATAAAACGTGAACTTTCTAATGCGTGATTAATTTTTTGTAGAAATGTTTATTAACAAAAAAAGACAATTTTCTGTTATAATTATTAATCATCTTTGTGTGTATATATATATATATATTTCTTTTTCTTTCTTTTTTTTTAAGTATTTCTACTACAATAAATGTTAAAGTAAAATATACAAATGGAAAATTTTCATTATTATTGCATAT
This sequence comes from Vespula pensylvanica, assembly GCF_014466175.1. NCBI lineage: Eukaryota > Metazoa > Arthropoda > Insecta > Hymenoptera > Vespidae > Vespula > Vespula pensylvanica. The sequence goes on from NC_057696.1 coordinate 1,766,810, forward strand.
ATGTCAAGTTGTGCATTAAACAATATTACATATTAATAACTTGTAATTTTCTCCACACAACTACATGCACGCATTTCGTATATTTCATATTTTTCCATTAATTAAACCTCATGAATATGATACGTTCAAATAGTGAAAGTATAAAACATAAAATTAACGATTCGAAAGATTAAAAAAATTATTTTGAAATCAAATCGATTGTGACGTATTAAAAGAACGAAGAAAAAAAGATTAAAGAGGAAAGAATGCCTTCGAAAATTTTCTTTTCTTTGTTTTTGTTTACTCATTCCTACTTGACATAAAAAAACAATTTTTCACTCACCCACGTAAGCTCTAACGTCGTAACTCGTTCCGATGGGTGCGCCAGTATATTCCTTAGCAGGTACCAATTGCACGGATGGCGGTGCTAAGGGTGTAATTTCCATGGTGAATGCGTAAGCATTCGATCCCAATCTCTTTACCAGAGCATCCTGAAAGTATTCGTATAAATGTATTACTTTGATTAAATTCGTAGAGAATGATTCTACTTTTTCTTTTGCTTGTATATGCGTGCATATACAGAATATACATATATACATATTTACGTGGCATATATATATATATATATATATATATATATATAGGGTTCATAAAAATTTTCTAACTAATTTTAAAAAATAATAATTACTCTTTTTCGAAAAATTTTATGCTCATTTCTTTTTCTTTTTCTTTAAAAGGAAAACAAAATTTAAACCTGTGAAAACTACAAGCCTAGAAAACTCTTTGTTCCAATCTGTGAAATAATAATCTTCCTATTATTTTCGATTCAATTATAAATCCGATATACAGGAAATTAAAAACGTCAAAAGATTTGATGATTTATACCTGGATTACATTTTGACCGAGTTTATTGGATTTGCATTTCGATATATGCATGCGGTTGATTACTCACTGGTTGATTATTACTCTTTCGTTTGTTTAATTATAATTTACTGTGATACTCTCTATATGATAATACATAAATATATATATATATATATTTATATTATATGAGAATGATTCGTAAACATGGGCATTCTCAAGTGAGTTTAAAGGGACACATAGTCTTCTTATAATCTCATCTAAAAAATAAATAAAATAACTATATATGAAAATGAGTATGACTGATACAAAAAGTCTGTTAAAATTATTCTATTGTTTATTCTTTATCTTAATTTTTATCATATGTTAGTAATATCCATATGAAAATGATTAGAAGTAAGAAATAGAATAACGAAGTATCATTCCTATATTTATATTATTCCTTATTATATATATTTGTGATATAAAATCATTTTCATAATTAAAATCATCTTCATTTTTATCTTTACCTTAATTCGAATAATGTTTTCTAGTAATATATGAAAATGATAACTAGTAATAAATATAATAAGAAATTCATATCTTTATCTTAATCTTTATCGTTCTATCAATAGTAATTAATAAAGAGAGAGAATAATTAATAGTAATAAAAGAATATGTATATAACTGATATAAAAATTATATGAAGGTATTATTTTAATATTTATCTTTATTACGTTTATACATATTCTTTTTCTTTTATTAAATCATATTATGTTAAATAATTCGTAATAATAAAATTTATATGTCGCGAAAAATGTTCTCCGAGTATTTCGAGAATTTTTATTCGTTCACGTTGATTCCTATCTTCATTCTCTATCATTCTTTTCTTTTTCTTTTCTTTTCTTTTCTTTTCTTTTCTTTATTTTTTTAGAATATTTAATGAAATATCTATAGCACGTTCGATTTTCATTATCCTTATTTTACTAAGCACCGTTTAATTTTAATTCGCTCTCTATATATTATATCTTGAAAGCATATTGTATAATTAACGATCATAATCCGAGAAGCCAAACAGATATTAATCCTTCGCTAATATTCTATGAATCTTATCAGTTATCTCCTTGTACATCTATAATTCATAGAAAATAGAAACTTAAAAAGCATTATTCAAAAAGTTATAAATGCAGATTATCGTTTGACTATTGTCAAATAGTTTGTTTTCTTTCTCCTTTTTTCTTCTTTAAATTTTCAATCATTTTACCATCTGTTATTATAACAACTAAATACTTCAACACATGATTTATTGATTTTTGTATTTTTGTATTATTTGATATTACTTTTTATTCATTTTCAGTTTAAATAAAAACCGTATGAAATTTCACTCTTATCGAAAAACATCACATCGCATCGCGTCGCGTAGCGTCGCATCATTTCGCATCGCATCGCATCGCATCGCAATGCAACGCATTGCATTATGTCATTTCCGAAGGAAAATTCTGCATTGAAGGTGATATATATAGGAGAAATTGGTGAAGGAAGGAGAAGAGGAAGATAGCAGAGGTGGAAAATGATTGATGAAACATGCCAAGAATGCCGAATCATAACGAGTTTTTTGATCGTGATTGACCCGTTTGTAATTATTGGAACTATGAATATTATTTGTTCGTCTGTTTCATCTTTTATCTTCTTTTTTTTCTTTTCTTTTCTTTTGGTCCTTATAAATATATTTTCCTTGTTTTATCCTTTTCCTTTTTTCTATTTTTTTTTCTATTTTCTTTATTTACTTATAATAATTTTACATATATTAAAGTTCGCGTGTACGCAAGTGCATCGTTAATAGATTTTTTGAAAAATAATGTAAAACGAACCAACAATGAATTGCGTTCTTTAAAAGATCTATCAAATGTTATGTTAAAATATTTGATTAGCGTGTGTTGATTATTATCGAATTGATATTATTAATTAATTGTCCAATTACGTGTCGGATTATGATAGATCAGTTGAATAATTGTAATGGCCTAGTATCATATTAAATTCTTTTTTTAGATATACAATCAAATTCGTTATTAGAATTTTGTATTAATATCGATTCAAAGTAATCGATTCCAAATAAATTAAATTTTGTTCTGTTTTAATAAAAAATTCGTCGATCTTTTTATATTATATATATATATATTATATAATAATAATAATAATAATATATCTACTATCGCGAGTTACGATAAATCGATTATTTCGACTGAAATGACCATCGAATTTTCTTCCGTTTCTCTATGTGATACAATTAAACGCCGCAAATTGTTTCCCGGTATTTGACGGGTTTTGGCTACGTCAAAATTAATAACAAAATATCAGAATTTCCATCGTAGAGAATACATTCTAACGTACGAACAAATGCACCGTGAATCACATTGTCTCGTACTAGCTATAGTTTTCCCTTTTTCACGCTTACTATTAACGAAAAACGCGAACCTATTCCCATGCTATGTTTAATTCACGACGAAGAGTATAATTATCGTTTTCAATTTTAATATAAGCTGCATAATAAAGACATTCTATTTCACGATTGACTAAAAATCAAAATCAGATATGATCGATTGCCGTGACTGTGTGAATCGTGATGATGTTTACGTTACACAAAGACGAATTTGACTTTTATAAATTCAAACGAATCGTGATTCACGAAAGCGTAATTCACATCTCTCGTGTGATCTCTCTCGTGGTGATTCACGCGAGATATTAAAACCGAAAAGTTGTATCGTTATCTCGAACGAAACGAAAGGATTCTCTTTCGATTGTTAAGAATAATAAATGATAATCGATGATCGATTATATATAATCATCGAATAAATCGATGACCTTGTAAAAAAGCGAACTTATATATTTTTTTTCTTTTCTTTTTTTCGAATTAAGATATGACGTTCTCTTCGAAGGGTTTATCCAGTAAAAAAACGATTTTCCCTTTTTCTTCTTTTTTTCCTTTTTTTTCTTCTTTTTTTTTTCATGAATTCCTTTGACGTGTCCCTTTCCTTTGACGATTTCCACGATCTTGTCGATCTCGTTAATAATCGCCCTTCCCACTCCTCCTTTTTTTTATCCTTTTATAAATACTCCGTTTTTTCCTCCCTCTCTATGTCGAAAAACGAAAACCCGAGTTTCCTACAGCGTAATAAATAATACTAAAACGTTTCAACCCCTCACGATCGTCAACGAAATTGTGACGGGAATATGTAGGAGAGGTTGATGAGATATTTTCTCTGAGAATAAAACGAACAACATTTTATCATTATTATTATTTTTTTTTCTCCTTCTCTCTTTCTGAATATTATACTGAATACAATGAATATATTGAAGAATACTATTATTTTTTTGTTGTTTCTTTTTTTTTTTTTTTTTTTTGAGGGGGATTTTTTCTTATGTAAACCAAAAAAATTAAGATAATTAAACGTTGCATAATAAACGTGTATTTTTCTTATACCAATGTTTCCTCTTTTCTTCTTCTTTTACTTTTTACTTTTATTTTCATCTCTTTTTTTTTTCAAACTTTTCCCTCTTGTAACCACATACTAATATATTTATTTATTCCTTCCCTTCTTGTTTTTCTTCTCTCTCTCTCTCTCTCTTTCTCTCTCTCTCTCTCTCTCTCTCTGCGTTTCATTTACCCTCTCATTCGTCCCTTCATTATTCATCATCTTCGAAGAGAATTGAGAAGGGTACGTGAATGTACAAGCTCAAATGAGATTTAATTGTTAAAGAGAAGGAGGAAACCTTCGCTATCACGTTCGTTTCACCGACAACTTCAGATGCAATTATATTTCGAATAAATGATTTATAATCGAAGCTTTCGAATAGACGCGCGGTGTTTATCTTTTTCTCCCTTTTCTTTCCCTCCCCTTTCCCCTTTTTTCTGTTTTTTTTTTCATTTTTTGCTTTTCGATTTATGACGTAAACCAATCAACGCGAGAGTAGTTTATGGATTATTTCCTAGGTAGGAGAGTGGAAACTCGTGGGATTCGAAAATGCAGGAAACGGGAAGTGATTCGAGTGAAGTTAATTTTAAATCATATTTCTGCGAGCGAAAGAGAGAGATCGAAAGAGATAGAGATAGGGAGAAACAGAGAGAGAGAGAGAGAGAGAGAGAGAGAGAGAGAGAGAAAGAGAGAGAGAGAGAGAGAGTAAGAGTGAGAGTTCAGCAGTGATTTCTCTCTGACAACTTCTCTATTTTATTTCCGTAACACTCTTGAATCCTTTTCGAAAGAGAAAGTAGACTAATTTGAAAATCGAGTCTCTCTCTCTCTCTCTCTTCCTTCTTCCCTCGTTTTCTTTCTTTTGAGATTCACAAAACTTTATTTTCTTTCTGAATCGTTTCTTCCGACGTTTTTCGAGATCTTATTGAGATCTGATATTTGATAAGACACTTTAAACGGACTTTTTCTCTCTTTCTCTCACCCTCTCTCTTTTCTCCTCTCTCGAGATTCCATCATTGTATTATGTAGTATCATCCTCGAAATGAGATAGGTTTTTCTCAGGACAAAATGGGATTGTACGAAAGAGAAGAATTTGTCGATGGAAACTGTGTTTAATATAGAGAAAAAGAATTTCTTATTTTCTTTTATTTATGTTGTCTTTCCTTTTCTTTTCTTTTCTTCCTCTTTGAAAGAAATTGATTATATTACAGATACATCGAATTGGCCAATAATTGAATCTTTGAGTTGAATCAGAGATTTTTTTATTTCCATATATGTATACATGTTTGTATGTTTGTACGTGCGAAAAATTTCAACAATTTTTATGCATTTTTGCAATGACGCGAGAAATAATTTTGCGTCGGAATCAATGAAATTGTTTTTGGAGTATTTTGATTTATTCGACGATATGACTATGCCAGTGCATGGAATTATTATTGAGTATTAAAACAAAGAAATTTTATTTTCCCTTTGTTTATTGTTATGAATATGAGACCTGCACGATGAGATTCCTCGGCATTCAAAGAGTTGATATCAAGATTTATATTTTATATATATACATAGACATGCATACATACATATTGGATTGGACAATAAATATGTGAATTTTTATATTTAAAAAAAAAAGTATTAATCAATAACCAATTCAATATTATTCATAGATAAAACACAATATCGATTAGAAATATTCGAACGTCGAATATTTTCCGAAGAAAATTCTCTCATATTTCTTGAAAGTTTTGGGTATGAAGGGTACGAAGTTGACGACGATAAGATATATGTGATAAAAAGGACTATCTAAACGAGGGAAAAGAAGGAAAAGAAGGAAGAAAAGAAAAAAAGAAAAAAGTTTTTTCTTCCAAGGCACATCAACTTTTCGTCTCGAAGGAAAGTAAAAATAATCGAAGATAAACTCTGTGTAGTCGTTTTTATCGTTATTGATGTTATTGCAAATACATTTTCCCTTTTTTTTTTTTTTTTTTTATACGTAAGAACACGTAAGAAAGAAAAAGAGAGAGAGAGAAAGAAAGAAAAAGAAAAGAATAGAAAAGTAAAATTCCACTTGTCCTTCTCGTTTCTTTGAAAATAACTACGTATGTACTATTCACTACGATATAGTAAAGAACTTTACATATTTCATTTGCATGCGGTTAAACGAGGATGATTTTATCAGTCCAAGGAGAATACCCATGAGAAAGTATCTACCTTGAGAAATTTCCAAGTTTCTAATATTATTTCTATGCACACCGATCGAAACTCTATGCGTTCTCTCGGTTCTTCAAATTTTCCATCGATTCATTTCTCTTCTTTCTTCGAGTTACGATAGTTTCATAGAAATTCAATGTATTCTATCGAAAAGATCTGTTCGTGCGATCTTCGAAAACTAAAACTATATACAAGAATTTTTTTTTTTTTTTTTTTTTTTTCGAAAAAAAAAGAAATAAAAAGAAGAAAATTATTTCCAAATCTTCAATGAATCAATCTGCAAACGTCCTTCGTGTATCATTTTCGAAATATTTCTTTCCGTTCTAAAATAGACAAGACATTGCATATATTAAAAAAAAAGAAGAAGAAGAAAGAAAAAAAAAAGATACATAAAATACGCGACGTATTAAATTTATTGAAACACTCACCGATATAATTTATTCTATATAAAATAGAATTTTTTTTTTTTTTAAATAGTACATTACTTTCTCTGATTTGATATTTATAATAGAAATAACAACTTTAATTCTTTTCACCCGAGATATAATCTCGTATATTATCATTCAAGATAGTAAAAACTTTGAAAACGTGGAAAGGAATACGGATATAAACAAGGAAATGAGAGAATATAAAAATTTATCATTACTTTCTTGAAAGCTACGTCCTTGATAAAGTTCTATATTCTTTTCTCGATCAAAAAATAAAAAAAGGTAAGTCTCTCTCTTTCTTATGCAAGTATAAAAGTTAACTAGCCAGGATCGCATAATACTATAGACTTTTTACTTAATGGAAAAGGAAGATATGATTGGATGCATTGGATGGTTAAATTCTTAGTTATGGTTTTGAAATTTTACGAACGTTTCCTCTTCGACATAGTAACTGAAACGATCTTCGAGCCAAGGTCTTTTTAGGTTTATGTCGCTAGAAAACACGTGTCTTCCCTTGCTCGTCTTCTTCTGACGCAAAAAGAGAGAGATAAAGAGAGAAATAGAGGGAGAAAGGATGTTTCATTTTCTCTAAACGCAAAGAGAGAGAGAAAGAGAGAGAACCTGCGGAGTTTTCTATTGGCCTTGCCTTACCTTCGTGAGTTCAAGGATTCAGGTGTATGTGAGTTGTTCTACTATGTTACTAGTTATTACAGGTAAAGAGAGGAAGAGAGGAGAATGGTTTTCTATAGGGGATACTGAAGAGTAATACGGGCCAGGGTCAGATTCTGTACGGGGTCGAATCGAGCTACGTCATTCCAAACCCGACAATCGTTGTTTCTTGTCTGACCTCCTTCATTTCGAATATGTTGTTTCTAAAGCTCATATATATATGTATGTATGTATGTATGTATGTTTATATATGCGTGAAACGCGTGTATGAATTTACGATGACTTGATAGTATTTTATATGGCGAGTCATTTATAAAATATACACATATTATTTATGATACGAATAATGAAGTTTTTATATGTATGTATCTACACAGTGACATTGAGAATTTTTATAATTTTAATAATAAAAATGGTTCGTTCTACTTTTCTTTTTCTTTTCTTCTTCTTTCTTTCTTTTTTTTTTTTTTTCATCGTCGATTGCATCTCTCAATCACTTAAGTAATTGTTAATCCTATCACAAGAGACATTATTATTTATTAGATCGTTAATAAAATATTTATATATGTATATGATAAAAATTGATTTTTTGTGATTTCGGTAATTACTAACATCTTTTCTTTTTTTATTTTCTTTTTTTATTTTTTTATTTTTTTTTTTTTTTTTATTATTATTAAATTCATTTAAAACTCGAGAAGTTTTTATTAGTCTCAATTTTCTTGAAAAAATGAAATTTCTAATAATCTTTTTTATAATAATATACAACGAAGTACTATATATATATATATATATATATATACATATACACAGGTGTACGTATGTAGTATATATATACATAAAGAAAATAAGTCTCTTGTTTGAAATTCTGATCGATTTTACACTCTCCCTAAGCGTCGATTAGATCTATAGCTATCATTCGCAACAGGGGAAACGTGACTCGCTTGATAGTCCTGATACTACGAAGAACAATTTATAGTGGCTATGTGCTCAGGGTGATAAATTTCATCCGTTTCCCAATAGTAAGAAAATCCTCGAGGATTTTTATAATTCGTAAAACTGATTCTTCGAGTATTTACAAAAACGATTTAATCGTCGATATAAAAAATTATTATCTCGATATTCTTTCTTTTTTTTTTTTTTTACAATTTTTTTCTTCTTTCTCACGATACTGAATTAATCAACTTTAATTTTCCTTTCAAGGTTTACGAGTAGGTATATTAAAAAAAAAAAAAAAAAATGCGGATATTTAAATTATACAAATAACGTCGATTCTTTGTCACGTACACGTTTGATTTTAATGAACAAAAAATTCATTTCGATAGATTCAATTAAATATCTATATATATATATGTATTATATATATAGCTATGATTAGTTATTATATTAAATAGGAAATTATTGTTAATATTATTATGGAATTAAATAAATGGATTATTTACCTGTAAAGGTGTTACAACCTCGTGATGATCAGGTCCCGAATATGGTGGATAAAGTTGGGAGACACACATAATCGCCTCATTGCAAAATTTTAGGCCCATTACTTCCTCATCCTCTCTACCATAACGAAAAGTCAGTGTTATTTGACCGTATACCTGAAAAAATAATTTTAATCATCTATAATCGAATGTTTTAATTCTCTATGTAACAACAAAATATTACATAATATACTATAGTAAATATTTTTCAAGTTTTAAGTTTATTATAAGTTTCGAAGTGTATAATTTTTTATACCGTACACTAATTGTAAGTATATAATTCATAGTTAATAAATATTTTATAATCGTAATAAACTTTTCTTTTTCTTTTAAGTATACGAAAAGAAAATATTATACAATCAAACTACTATTACTTTTTTTATACTGTAACAAATATAATTCTACTTAGCAAAGATTAACTTTTAGATTCATAAGTAATAATAATTAATTTACTAATTATATCTATAATTCAATTCTTTTTTTTTCTCTCTTTGCGATAAAAAAAAAATATATATATATATATATATTACAGTGTACAGTTATATTTTAAGTTTCAAATTAATTTAACCTTCTTAGGTAAAAGCAATTAATTTTCTGTTCTAACAAAAAATAAAATAAGATATATATATATATATATATATATATATATATATATATTTGTATGCGACTTTATAACTTAGTAGTATAAAAGTTTAACCTAAGTTTCACACAGTGTTATTCGACAAAAATAGTGAGAACATTTCATTTCGTAGGAATAATTAATGATCGAGGAGTGTTGTCAGTAGTATGGGTCACCTTTTACTCCAACATAGAATTCAAATTTTCCCATTTGCAAACCTAACTTTGAACGTTCTCGCGCCTGACGCGGATGACTTCAAAGGGACATCATTTATCATAAATGAAGCAAACACACACATGGATTCTATCTCTTTCTCCCTTTTTCTTTTATATACATACACATACACATACACACACACAGTCGTAGACATTCTCTTACAGATATTTCTATTTCCTGAATTATCTGAACAACCAAATAAATAATTGACAAGACTCAAACGAGAAGTTTAATTAACTTTGGTAGACCGATGTCCTATTAGAGAAAGGAAATTCTCACGAAAATTGCTATACGAATGGCTTGTTTTCTCATTTTAAAGAGATGATTCGTTCCAATTTCATTATTTCTTCAAACGTATTACGTGTGCTAATATATTGTATATATCTATATATATATATCTATATCTATATGCATACACATACACGTATACGGAATAATTTACTGAATATTTTCTTTCAAAATTATATCAAATTTAGGCATAAAGCTTAAGTAAATTAATTAACTTCTTTCAATACCATATTCAATACGAATACATCAATAGAAAATTATATAGAATAACAAATTTTATTCTATATCATTTCTTTATCATTTCTTAATCAAAATAAAAAAAGTTATATATAGATATATATCAATATATTCGTCAATGATCAATTTGTAAAATAAAAATTCAAATTACTTACCCTTTTTTGTTGAAGATATTCTGGGTCAACCAATAGAACACCTTGTAACTTGTCTATTTTCGCATCGCTAACGATAAGATCTCTACTGGCAAGGTAGAGAGTTAATTTGCTGTTCGGTGAGGATTTCTTGTAAACCCTAAGGAAGAAAATAAAATAAAAAAAAAGAAAATAAGAAGGGTACGATGATAATAGTAATTTGATTATTTCAATTTAAGCGCTATGAAGCATTTAATAAAACTTTCTTTTTATGCATTATCGTGCATCCTAAATTTATGTTAGTTCGTTTCATTTTATAAAAAAAAAAAAAAAAAAAAAAAAAAAAAAAAAAAAAAAAAAAAAGATATCGCAATTAGAACATGTTTGTTCTACTTGCGAGATTTTCCGAGGGATTTTCCTATTTTTTTTTTTTTTCTTTTTTTTATTTCTTTCGATTTTAACAGTCAAAGCTTTTTAACGAAGCGTTTTGAAAGAATAAAAGAGACAGAGAGTGGTAGAAAAAGAAAGAAAGAGAAAGAGAGAGATTTTCTCTTTCTCTCTCTTTTTTTAAGGATCCTTCTTAATCCTTTCAACGATATAAACGATCTTCCGATGTCAAGTAGATTATTATTCATCATTAGAGGGATTAAAATCTTAAATTTTTCTTTTCAATTCAATCATACTAAAATATTAAAAATTTCGTTTTTGTTAGTTTATCCATTTCTACGAACTTTCGGATCAGATTATTCGTTATGCGACGATACGTTGACCAATCAAACAACTTTAATGATTTATTTTCTATAAAAGATTTTGACCGACTTTTTTTTTTTTACTAATTCGTTCCATCGAATTCATCTTCATTTTTAAGATACCACGAAAAGAGCAATGTGATGATACTACGTATGATTTCTGATTACGTTATCATCGCAAAAAATAAAGAGAGAGAGAGAGAGAGAGAGAGAGAGAGAGAGAGAGAGAGGGATAGATAGAGATAATATAATTTTACGTTCCACCTACGCTTCGTTTGAAACATACGAGATTAAAATGTAATTATCGATACTTTTCCAAAAAAAACACAGTTGGCTTGCTGATAACGATAAGAGAAATTAAACACGTACACACACACACACACACACACACATACATTTGTATTTTATTTTCTTTTTTCTTCTTCCCTTTTTTTTTGTTTTTCAGAAAAATCGAAATTTAATCTCTATTTATGATAATCGTTATATATAATACGAAAAATTTTCTATAAGACACGATTTATCCTAAATGTAAAATGGGATAAGCTAAATATAGTGAGAAAGAGACAACCTTTACGAAATCGTGGCTTACCAACGAGGTTTAATTAAACTCTCAACGAACTTCCTAACGGTACGGACTAACGCATTACTTTGACAATATAACTCTACTGCTTTTGAATTAAAATCAACGATACCAGAATATTGACACTCTCATCACATTTTTCTTACATTCCTTTTTTTATTTTTCTCTTATTTCATTAAATTCTTCAGAATTTTATGCAACTCAAAAATAAAAAGAGATAGATAGATAGATAGATAGATAGATAGATAGATAGATAGAGAGAGAAATTATTATAGAATAAGATATAATTTCGTCTACATATATAATATTTATAAATAAATTCAATTTAAATATAAATATATGTATATATTTAATATCATGAAAATATTATACTTCATTAATCTGATATCTGTAGACACACACACACACACACACACACACACACACACACACACACACACACACACACACACACACACATAATTATATAAATTTGTATAGATATAAATAACAGTTATATATTTTTCTATAAAAATTGTATATACATATAATGTACGTATACGTGTGCGTGTGTATTTGACAAATATTATAAATGATATTTTTTTGTTATTTTCTCGCACCATCTGTGTATCAAAAAGAAATCACTCGGTTTAGATTAACGAAGCTTATCGTTGGTACAGAAAATACACCATATGTGAAAATATTCCGATAGGTCATTTTATATATCTCTGTTACTAGTTTAAATACACGCCTTTAGACTTTCATAACGCTCTATCTCTTTTTACGTTCTACGTTAACTACGTTTGATCGTACCATTTTCGATCGATTTAAAAAAGAACGGGTAAAATAAAATGATGCCTGAAACAAAAAAGATGGCAGTCTTTCGTGCGTAGTTCGTTCGTGCTATTCCATTTTCCTGGTTTATTCTAACTGACGCGTATCGATCAAAAAATAATAAATAAATAAAAAGAAATTTTTTTATCGGAATATCAAATATAATAGAAAATAAATGGACCAGAAGTTTTTAAATGATTTGGAAAATCAATTACTCTTTTACGAGACATTTTAGATTAATTTTTTATTCAACCAAATCCTATAGCACGTAGTTTCACGATCCAAACGAAAAAAGAAATTAGCCTTAATAATCTCGACAAATAGTAATTGATTTTTCAAATCACCTAGAAACTTTTAGTCCACTCTATTATTAAATTTATTTATTATATACCGTGATAAAATCATATACTTTAACTTTCACCTTTTATTATTTTTAATTTTACACTATAATTAACTATTCTATATCGAATTAAATAATTTAATAAACAATAAATAAATTATTGTTTATTTTTATTTATAAATATAACTGAACAGAACTTTTCGATAGAACGAATTATTCTTGAAATAAACGATTATTATATAAAATAATCTATGTATATAGAAATGTTGTTAAATAATTATGTAACGTAGGAAATGATTATTATAAGTATACTCTTATAATTTATAATAAATAAAAAGATATTAATTGAAAGAATTTGCTCACCTCTGACTGCTAAAAGTTGAACCAGACATATCTGAACTCGATTCGAATCTGTTAAAAAGAAAACAAATAAATCATTATATTCTGCTTTCTTGTAGATTTTAATTATAATTGTTCTTCATCTGATTACACCGACACCAGATCGTATTTAATCTAACAAAAGGTAATACGCTTCGATAGATCTCCAACAAGCATAATCTCTCACGTTTCATTCAATTATACGTGCCTCGTTCGAATGCTTCAGAACAATTATCTCAACAGCACATAATATCATATAATTAAAGACGAAATGTTTTGTGTTTCGTGAGAATAAATCGTTACAATTCTTTATTATTTTTTTGTTACGTCGATCATAAATATAGTTAATAAATATCTTATAGTTAACGTAATCGATTTTTTATTGTTTTAATAAAAAACAATTGACCAAGCCTCAAGAACAATTTCTAAATACATTATATAATTAAATTCATCAAAATAAGATGAATTTAGTTCAATTCGATTCAAGAATTTATTTATAAAAATTGTTTATAACAAATCGTTAATTAATTATTAAAAATATGTTGGAAAAAAGATTTGATTCTAGTCTCTACGACTATTAGTTTAAAAAATGTATTCATGTAAGTAATAGACATAGCTATTAATAATGTAGAAAAAAATTATTTTTTCAATAAAAAATATAATTTGTTTATAACAATTATTTATTAATTTATGTAAATTTATAGATTAGTTATAATCTAAATTTCCTTTGTGACAATATAAGATGAATTTAGTTCGTAAGAATTTCTTTATACAAATTGTTTATAACAAATTATTTATTAATTATTAACAATAGATTGTAAAAATAGAGAAAATTATGCCCTTAAAAATGATATTTCATTCAAGTCTCTACAACTTTTAGTTTCGGAAATATGTCGATATAATGAAAGACGTAGCTATTAATAATTTACAAAAAAAAATTAATTTTTCAGTAAAAAAAAGTAATTTGTTTATAATAATTATTTATTAATTAATATAATTTTCTAAATCGGACGAAATCTGAATTTCTTTTTCGTCAAGATAAGATGATTTTATTTTGTAAGAATTTATTTATAAAAAATTGTTTATAACAAATTATTAATTATTAACAATACGCTGTAAAAATAGAGAAAATTCTGCCCTTTAAAATGATATTTCATTCAAGTCTCTACGACTTTTAGTTTCGGAGATATTTCCATTGAAATGAAAAATATTTACGTTGACCTACTAACCTATATAATTTCATTCAATTAGCTCGATGACACACTGACCTACATAAATTCCGAGAATTTACAAGGCCTTACTACTACTACTACACTACTGTACTACGAACAGCTGTAGTATACGAATTATGAATGAAAACTTTCGAAAGCGATATCTTCGAAACGAAACATCGTACAGAGTTGAAATAAACGCCATTTTTAAGTGTAATTTATTCTTTATTTATTTAAATAATGCAATAATATTGTTATAATAAAATCGATTTTGTTAATAATTAAAAAAATTAAATTTTTTCTTTTCATTGAATTTTCCGAACGAAAAGTCGTAGAGACTTGAAACAAACGTCGTTTTCAAGTGTAATTTATTCTTTATTTATTTAAATAATACAATGATATCGGTATAATAAAATCGATTTTGTTAATAATTTTTTAAATTGAACTTTTTCTTTTCTCTCGTAAAAAAAGCTTAACTATAATGAAATCATTAAAATTTTTATTGTAATTACGTAAATTTTATTTTGTTTGTTTAAAAATAAAAAAATAGAAAGTCTATTAATAATAAAATATAAGAAATCTTACGAAATTGAATGATCGAAATTTTATAAGACTTCTATTTCGTGATTTACTTACTACTATTCTTACTATATCTTAATCAAATTTCTCTACGTAGTTTTTAAACAAATATTTCAATAAAAATATCTCTTAAACAAATGATTTTTCACGAACACTTTTTAACGAAGTTCCTCCATAGTTCTAAGAAAATCAAAGATATTCAAACGATCAAAATTATTATCCTACCATGTATATATATGCATATACACGCGCGCACACACATTTTCTGTATAAAAATTATAAATATTTTTAATGAATTCTATACATATTTATATTTAAATAATATATATATATATATATATATATATATATATATAAACATTTACTTTTTTTTTCCTATCAAACTAAATAGAATGTTACCTTAATAAAAATCTATATCATTCATATAAATCCAATGAGAAATATTCAGACAAAAAAGAAAAAAGAAAAAGAATTGGAAATCGGAGGATTAATGTCTACATAAAAAAGAGATTATTAAATGATCAGCGAAATGGTTTTTATAGAGGGATCATGTACTTGAAATTCATCTTCAATATCGAAACAAAAAGTAGGAACAAAAAATAATTGAAATAATCTCTTTCTCTCCCTCTCTCTCTCTCTCTCTCTCTCTCTCTCTCTCTCTCTCTCTCTCTCTCTCTCTGTCTTTTCCATCTTTATTTCCCCTTTTATGATTTATTTTGATCCAAAAATCCAGCCAATGCAATTTGTCATAATAAAATGACGACAGTGTTGGCTCACGAAAAATATGAGAAAACTTCGCAGGAAATTTCTTGAATGATGAAACTGTTTGAATTTCATTGTATATAAAGAAAAGTACAATCGTTTTATTTATGCCGTTTCATGTACAACATTTTTTCTAATGCTGTCGGAATTAAATGTATCGAGTAAGAAAATTTTGTTGTATATAAAAGAGAAAGAGAAAAAAAATAGAGAGAGAGAGAGAGAGAGAGAGAGAGAGAGAGAAAAGAGTTTAGATATATCCATATGTATAAGTACATACATATGTACATGTCTATAGCTTTACACGATTTTATACATATCGTTTCATGCACGGCACTATTTCTAATGTTCTGAAAATTAAATGTATCGAGTGAGAGGATTTATAAGACGTATAAAAAATGTTAAAAACGTTTAGAAAGTCTTCTACACGTGTGTATGTGTATTTACGTAATTTAAATAATGCTCTATTGTACTATCTTCTACGATAATTTTCTACGATAAATATGAAAAGGAAAGAAAAAAGAAAAGAAAAGAAAAGAAAAGAAAAGTCTCCTTACGTAAACCATTTTTAAAAAACATTTCGTCGTTGAATCTTAGAATTCTATGATCTAATTCAATTGATTACATTGAAAGAATGTGATTGACGTTTAAAATGAATTATCTTCTTATCTCTATATTTTTACATTGTCGAAGAGAAAAGAAAATAGAAAGAAAAAAGAGAGAAGGAAATAAAAAAGAAAAAAAGGAAAGACATTATTAGGTCGGGGAAAAAAGCTCGTTTAAAGAGGTACGACGAGAAACAACGTAGCTTGGATATAAAATCGAAGTCGCTGTCGTAACTTCTTAAGAAAAGAATATGCGAGTTGTTATATATATGAAGAGAGAGAAAAAGAGAGAAAGAAAGAAAGAAAGAAAAAGAGAGAGAGAGAGAGAGAGAGAGAGAGAGAGAAAGAGAGAGGGAGAAAAAGAGAAAGAGAGGGAGGTATGGAAGAGAGGGTAATAGAAAAAAGAAAAAAGAAAAAAATCAACAAAGACTCACCCCCTTGATACACCTACACCTGTGCTACACATATTACTTCGATCGTAAATGTAGGAATGTATAAATATGTAAAGTAGAAGAAGACGAAGGGGAATATCAAAGTATATTATATACATATATATACATACATGCGTGTATGTGTATATATATATACAGTTCGTATTATATCTTCCTATTTGCTCGATATACATACATACATATAAAGGTTTAGGCGCGTCGTCTAACATGTAAACGTTATCCTACCCAACGGAGACATTTGATGAAAATTTCATTTTCTTCTTCCTTCCTTCTTACCATACGTTCAATGTCATCCCCATAACGAGACTAATGAAATTCGTTGAAAATTTACGTTTCATTTGTACGAAGAAGAGTAATAGTAATTTGATAAGAATAACGAAAGGACGACCTAACTTATTTGATGTCAGTATCGAACAACGAGTTTTAAACCTCGACCCTTATCTACCTTTAGATAAGACATTTCAACGAAAGAGAAAGAGAGATAGAAAGATCGGTTCGATATAGAAAGCTGATTTCCGTCTGTTTATCTTGCGAATGACAGCTAACGTACGAATGTTCTTCGTTATCGTTGTAGTAGTGTAGTAGTAGCAATAGTAGTGGTAATAGTAATGGTAGTAGTAAGTAGTAGTATTTGTATTCGTGATGCTTCAAGCCCACTCATGGTATGTCACGATGATCGATTCTCACTCGCAAATATTACCCTCGAGTGCGTTCTTCCACCGTTTTCTGTCGATTTAAACTTCAGCCAAATGTCTCATCGTTCATTTTCTTTCTTTCTTGGGATTTTTTCTTATTTTTTCTTTTTTTTTTTTCTCCTTTTCATTTTCTTCTTATTGTTGAAAAACGACGTTGATGTTTTTTTTTTTAACACGTATTTTTTTCTTTTCTCTCTCTCTCTCTTTTTTTTTTAAGAAAAAAAAAAAAAAATCCTTTCTCGGGATCGTGTATTATATCATGTATCGAATAAAAGCATATTGTACGAGTTGAAAGGGTACCCTGTAACATATGACCTTTTATGATCTTTCTCTCTCTTTCTATCTCTCTTTCTCTTTTTCTCTTTCTCTCACGCATACACACACGCACCCTTTTTTAAAGTCAGTTATCGAAGGTACATATATCTATCATAAAAATCGATGTGTTAATCGAAGCTATTTCTAATATTCCTATGTGAATTTCTTCGAATTACTAATTACCTATTAGTTCGGTCGTTAGAATTCTTCAGGTGTTAATTAATTAGTCCAGTGTAATTAAACGACCTGTTCGGTCTGGCAACTGCTTCAGGATTTAGTTAGTGTGAACACGACGTCAATAGAACGATCCAATATTCTATTCTATTCTAGAGAGGGGGAAGAGAGAGAGAGAGAGAAAGAGAGAGAAAGGAAAAATGTGTATGTCAATCTTTTGAAGTGTTAAATTTTGTAATATATGTCTATACATATATATATATATATATACATATGTGTATACATACATATAATATACATATATATATATATATATACATAATACCTATTATATACGTATATGTATGTATATATATATATGGTAAAATACGTAGTTGAATATCGTGTCTTTCGGACAAAGCAGTTTCAAAGATGGTTGAAGGTCATCCATCAATCGTATCAGTAAGAGAGACGAGCGCATCGATTTACCCAAATTGAACAATCAGCTTTTCCTCTCTCTCTCTCTTTCTCTTTAGCTTTTGGCAAACGATGACCTTTCTGAGACCTTCTCATTCCTATTCTATATCTGTGTATGATATTTGAGAATTTCCAGACTTACTGTTATGATTTAATCAATCTTATTTATTCACTCATACTTATACATAGATTGATTATGATTATAACAATATTTTTAATATATATACTTTAATTCGTTAATGTGTGATATCGTTGAAACATTGTTTTCAAAAATATTATTCAAGTCGTAAAGTAAATAGTGAAATTAAAAAGAAAATAATAGTAATAATAATCTACAAAGATTGTCGTAATTTCATTTTACTTTATTTTGCTTTATTTAATTTTATTTTTCTTTCTTTCTTTTTTTTTTTTTTTTTTTTTTTTTGAACGAGATTTCATGATAAAAAATAAATCCTATTATATAAATAAAGGTTATTAAGTAACATTAATTTTGCAATTGCAAATGCATTCAAAGAGTGCAGTATTATTTTTATGTATTATAAAATGATATACATTATTTTTTCTTCGTTTATTAAATATATGAAACGCTAAAGGTTTTTAATTAAAAACATCGTATCGATTAATCGGATTGCATAATATTATATTATCGGTATATTCGTTATTCCTTCTTAATATATATTAATATATTCAAAATTTCTTTTATTTGATTTATTATTTTTCTTTAAGTAAAGAGTTCTTAATCTGCGATCTAATTAGTCGAATTAATTAAATATCTTATGTGTACGTATGATAAACGAAAGTAATCTAAGGAATAAGGTGAGAGAGAGAGAGAGAGAGACAAAGAAATTAAAACTCATTTACTATTAAATGTACTTATGTATGTACACACATATATGTATGTAATTAAGTATATAGTATACTTACATAAGTACTCTCTCTCTTTCTCTCTTTCTCTCTGTCTCTATTTCCCTGCAAATTCTCGAGTTTCCCTCGAGAAATATTACGGTTAATTTAATAGAAAATTAATGTTATCTCGTATCCCTTTCCCTAACGATATCTAGATTTTCATGTTACCTTGTAAATGAAGATTTACTAATTTTCCAAGGGTTCTTAATGTGTATTGCAAGATAAGTTAGAACGTACGTTTGAAAGCGATCTCTGATCAATGTTGGAAGGAAAAAAAAAGAAAAATAAATAAAACGAAATTGCATATCTGATAATCAAGAAATGTATATATGTGTAAGTTATAAGATTAGAATATTGGATAATCTCATCTGTCATCTCGATCGACTCTCTTTGCTTCTTTCCAAATGGTTCTCGTCGAAATTTCTTATGAAACTTCCACGTAGATATTTCCAATCGAGAAAATGGCTTTTCTCGATCTTGTTACATTGATCTTAAAAGCACGATAAGAAGGTACTATTTCTTCTCGAGAAATTCGTTCTCTTGTGATCTTCTTTTATGTGATCTTCTTATCACTATATTCTTTTATATGATATTGTATGTGATGGATTTAACACATAAATATTTTTTTGATTACACACACACACATATTATATATCGCTCGAAAAACTAAGAAACAACTAAAACGAAAAAAGAACGTAATAATTTGCTCCTCGATTTGCTTGACAAAAAATATTTATCAATTTGTCATTTTCATTCGATATAAGAGATCCTAAACTAAGACCAAAAGATGTTATGTAATTGTAAACATCAATTACTCCTTTCTAAAACATTTTAGGCTGATTTTCGTTTAAAATTGTAAAACTAAAAGAGTCGCTTGTAAAACTACTGGCTTGAAAAATCTCGGGAAATAATTTGATTGATATTTAAGATCGTCTAAAAACTTTTTGGCCATTCTATACATACACATACTTAACGTTAACGAATTTAATATAGATATCTATATATTTATATATTCATATATACGTATCGTATATTATTATGTAAAATAACAATGCGAATGAGTAAATATGTTTATCAATAATAACGAGTTTCAAATAGCATAGAAACAAATAATCCATCAATTAATTGATTAGCTTTAGACGTCAATTTGTTACAGATTACATTAAACCAGAACAAATTCATTGTTAATTAGAATGTACTTAATTAATCGATCCATAGTATACACATTTTGTACTTTATAAATTGTAGCACCATTTTATAACAATCTTCTCATTCTTCTTCTTTTTTTCTTCGTCGTCGTCTCATCCTTTTTTCAATGAAAACGATTAAAGAGATACTAACTTACTAACTATTTTCATCGATATCTCAGCTCGTTATTTTCGAAACGGAGATTC